>NW_025967662.1:0-25000 GCF_021869965.1 Rhincodon typus | reverse complement strand
TAGTTATGCCAATGACCTATCCATAACCACTGTCTGAACTGGAAAACAGAAGTTATGTTGAGGCTTGGAAAATGAATGTTTTCATGGTTGTAAACCATCAGAATTTTTGTTACATAGATGTAGTAACTGCTGCAGGTGATAATAATAGAGCACAAATATTACAACCAATTTCCCTGTTTATTGCTTTGAATTCAAAGGGATTTGTTCATTTTATAGACACTGTTTTGGGAAGGTTTATCAAGTGTATATGCAAGATGCTGAGAATAAGGAACAATTAATTCTATCCTTATAGTTCTCAGCAACAAGAATTTTTACTTGCAAGTCAACATTAAGCTGTTCCACATGAGTAATGTTACTCTAATTATATTATTTTATGAATATCGTTCTATGAATTTAAATACTTCACATTCTAGATTGTTCTATTTGGGTGTTTAGTTTTACAAGTTAAACTTTTAATTAGTTTTTATGCTACATGAGCTGACTTTCTTCCCCCTTTGACAATTGAAAATTGCAAATGATTTTAATCATTCCTACTTAAAAGTTCAAGTAGAAAAATAGGATTGCATCTATTTCATGCCTTATGGGGTCTTTCAGAATCACTGCAATGTGTTTCATATATATAAAAGTTATTTGAAATGTATTGACTACTACCCAAACAGCAGTAACTGACTGAGGAGGAATGTTGTCCAGGACAGCAGATATCCTTGCTTCTCTTCAATAATTGTAATGGGCCCGTACCTATCAGGAAATGTAGGAAGGCATTTATTTAATTGCTTGTTCAAAAGACTAAAGAGCAACTGACCACAAAGGAAATTTGTATGATGCTGCTAGTGTGTAGCTAATAAATAATGAAGATGTTCTGATTTCCTTTGGCATTATTTATTATGGACAAGATGCCACACAAAATGGAAGTGGACAAATTCATGAGATGTTTTCTGAGGAAGATTGTTTTTATAAGGTGCAGTTTTTCAATCATCAATCACACAAGTGCTCTGTAATTCCATAAGCGTTATATAATTTTGGTTCATTAAATCACAGAACAACAAAAAGGCATCAGACGTTCTATGACGGAAGTTCAGCAAGTCCAGTTGGAGTTTGTCACATTTCAATGGCTGATCCTTTCTGCAGGAAATCCAGAGAGGTGAGTATCACATTATGCTATAGGATTAGATGGTTATCTTGCCAACTTGAACCACAGATAATGCAACAAAATTTAAATGCCCCCCCCCCCAACTCCTTCCTCTCTCACCTCCAACCCCTCAATTCCCTTCTCACTCCTTTCCCTGTGTCTTACTCCGTCCCTCCCAGGTCCTCCCTCCCTCCATCCTACCCTACTCTTGTCTCTCCCCTTCCCACCTTCCCCTCCTTTCTTTCCTTCCTTTCCCCTCCCCTTCCCATCTCCCCCACCACTTCCTCCCTTCACTTTCCCCTGTCCTGCTTTGTGGCTTCAACTCACTGTGTATCCCCCACTCCTTTTGTAGCTTATATCCTGCTGTCCCCCACATCCTGCATTCATCCTCACATCGCATATTCCCAACATACATTGATGCCGTAGGCTTGCTTCCAGAATGGACAGTGTAAGTTTGAATGGAGAAGCGTTGGGGGACAATGAGGGAATGCGTGGGTGGGAGGGATTGTTAGTTTTCTTCAAGTTTGTTTTACACCCTTCAATGAGAACGCAGGCAATTTGTGACATTTAGCAATGACCCCTCTCCTCTCTTTTGCACACCTCCCTTTGTATCCGTTATTAATGGAATTCAATCAGTGATTAAGCTTACTGCAGGAAGTTTGGCCAATAAAACTGCCACAGCACCATAAAGACAAGTGATGAGATGTATGTTCCTGAAATGCTACTCAGCCTCTCTGACCAGAAATGGAACACTTGTACCTTCTTTCTTATTGATTAGTCTTATTTCTGCAGATAATAAATTGTTAGAGGTTTTTAAAATTGACACATAAGAGAAAATCTTTTTTTTTCTGTTATCTTTCCTCTCTTCATCCAAACTTCCCTTTTTAACTCTACTTCTCCTTATTCCTAACTTTGTTGTTCCTCTGTTTTTTGTTGTCTGGATCTTTAAATCTTCTTGGCTAACAGTGTTGACTTTTGGTCTTGCTGTTCATTAAGGTTGCTGGTGCGTATTCCCCTTGTCATACTATTACCAGCGCACACACAGCAATTTATGACAGTAAAAATATTTCAAATAGGAAATATAACAAGGCAGTTCGTCAGCACTTTTTGCTATTGTTCTCATTCATTGACAGTCAGATGCCAGAACAAGAGGTTAATCTTAAGCCCATGCATAAGCATAGATAAGTGTAGCTTCAACATCATGTGTTAAATAAATAATTTACATTTATGTTGTGCGTTTTTTGAATAATTTGCAAGTAACAGTGTGGCGTCAGATGAGGGATTAATGTTGCCCAGAACAAGAGGAGAACTCCATTCACTTTTTTGATAAAGTGCCAGGAGACCTTTGTGCCACTTGATCTCTTTTTTTTTCTATTCATTTCGTGGGACATGGGCATCGCTGGCTGGCCAGGATTTCTTGCCCATCCCTAGTTGCCCTTGAGAAGGTGGTGGTGAGCTGCCTTCTTGAACCGCTACATTCCTCCTGCTGTGGATTGACCCACAATGCTATTAGGGAGGGAATTCCAGGATTTTGACCCAGCAGCAGTGAAGGAACGGCGATATATTTCCAAGTCAGGATGGTGAGTGACTTGGAAAGGAGCTTGGAGGTGGTGGTGTTCCCATATATCTGTTGCCCTTGCCCTTCTAGATGGAAGTGGTCGTGGGTTTGGAAGGTGCTGTCTGAGGATCTTTGGTGAATTTCTGCAGTGCATCTCGTAGATAGTGCACACTGCTGCTACTGAGCGTCGGTGGTGGAGGGAGTGGATGCTTGTGGGTGTAGTGCCAATCAAGCGGGCTGCTTTGTCCTGGATGGTGTCAAGCTTCTTGAGCGTTGTTGGGGCTGCACTCATGCAGGCAAGTGGGGAGTATTCCATCACATTCCTGACTTGTGCCTTGTAGATGGTGGACAGGCTTTGAGGAGTCAGGAGGTGAGGATTGATCTCCCTTAAGTGCCCAATGACACACGTTGGAACCAGTGGAGTCCTTGCTCTCAGCAATGGACTTGTCACCTGGGTGTGTTATGATGGAACTGAGTTGGTCTTTATCGGCTGCAGTTTGATCTGGACACAAAGTCAGTGTTTGGAACATTGGGTGGAGAATATAAAACAGCTGCATTTACCACCATGTCAGTCTAGTTCTTGTCCTTAGTGCAGCGCTTCTCTGAAAAAAATAGCATATCCTGGGTCTAACGCAGTTCAGCTGCACTCTCCTACATACATCATGTGGTTGACACAGATATCTGCTTAAAAAAAAACTGTGTTTGCTCATAAGAATACTTTTATACTTACTGCTGGTGGTTTTATTTGGGCCTTTGCATTGAGCTTCCTTGAGCTTTTCGAAGTATTGCTGTCTTATCAGCATTGTTGGCGGGTGATAATCCCCAATCATTCAACTGATTTTATCAATTTGAATTTAAGGTGTTGCTGGACGTTGTAAAGAAACTGGGAATTAGACACCATGAGAAGGGGACCATGGTTACAATTGAAGGTCCCCGTTTCTCCTCGCGAGCGGAGAGTCTGATGTTTCGTCATTGGCAAGGTGATGTCATCAACATGACCACTGTTCCTGAAGTGGTACTGGCTAAGGAAGCAGGCATCTGCTATGCCAGCATTGCTATGGCAACTGACTATGACTGCTGGAAAGAGCATGAAGAAGCGGTTAGTACCATATACAGTTTTTAAAATAATGAATGAACACCTCAACAAAAGATGTTGTTGTGTCACAGTGTAACCTTGTTGCTAACAGTGGGGAGGGTAAGTATAACAAATGAACTGTGTCAAGAATAACCGATGCTTCTCGTGACAACTGTTTAAAACACTACTCTGTTTTAGATTAAGGCAGAAGATGCTGGAGATACCACAGTGGATCTAGCAGCGTCTGAGAGGAAAGAAAGCAAGCTAATGTTTTTCTCTTCACAGATACTGTCGGACCTGCTGTGGATTTTGATCATTTTCTTTGTTTATTTTGGATTTCCAGCATCCACATTAATGTGCCTTAGGATCCCAGTTTTATTTCCATGATTTTTATACTAAACTGACTTCATCTGAACCTAAGGTTACATTCCCGAATTTAAACCTGATACTCAGCTTTCAAATTCTGTTCAGTCTTTTAGTAAATTTTTTTTAGAATTTTTTATTTACAGTTAGCTTTATTATCACATGTAGTCAAATGAGTACAATGAGAAGTTTACAATTACCACTTACAGCACCATCTTAGGTACAAAGGTACCTAGGTGCGGCTTCTTCAATTAGAAGATCTTAGAAAATAGAGAAATAAAAAGTCCAACTTTGCAGAAATAAAAGTTCAAAGCAAGTCAGACTATGCTGACACCTAGCCTCCAGTCCCACAGGGCATTGGCTCCAGACCACACCTAGCTTCGCCTCGAGGTTCATGAGGCTGGGAGATCACTCTGGAATCATCTCAAGACCGGGAGACCATGCTGAGGCCATGCTAGGCTGGGAGACTGCCAAGTTGGGCTCAGAGGACACCCCGGGAGGTGGCCATGCCAAGCCAGAGGATCCCTCATTGCGTCTGTGCTGAGGCCGGGAGTCATTGGAGACAGGAGTCGACAGACTCCTGAAATGTCTCCTGAACATAAATATCGACATGCTTGTATATTTTGCTAAAAGATACACAAATCATTTTGTTAGTCAGAAGGAAACATAATGTGCAGCCAAAAAAAACGTGTGGTTATGTTGTAACGTTATGCTGTTTTACATTAGGATGCTGACTGCAGCATTTTATAAGAATGTAACACACTGACTAAGGCATTAGGCTGACCAAGACTTAGTTTCACATTAATATTACTTCTATTTTGACATGTGTAGAAACTCTCAAGTACAGTATTAAATGCATTATGCAATGCATTTTTGAAGCTTTGGCCCTGTCTTAGTGAAGATGCTAAATTTTACAGGAGTATTGATTATACAGGAACAAAAACAGAAATTGCTGGAAAAGGACAGCAGGTCTGGCAGCATCTGTAAAGAAAAAAATCAGAGTTAACGTTTCAGGTCCGGTGACCCTTCCTCAGAACTCAGGGTCATTGGACCCGAAATGTTAACTCTGATGTTTTTCTTCACAGATGCTGCCAGACCTGCTGAGGTTTTCCAGCAATTTCTGTTGTGTTCCTGATATACAGCATCCGCAGTTCTTTCGGTTTTTATTGATTATACAGCATTTGTTTGTTGTCTCAGGAGATTCTTCATGTTGACACTTCATTTTGGTTATTGACAGTATCACAACGCATCGTGTTTCAGTTCTTACAGTAAGTCTGCACATGCATTTCCCATGGCATGTGACTAATTCATGCTTCACTACTTGAAATCTGCCAATTCATCTCCTCCCAGGAGATGAAACTGGAAACTGTGGATCTGGATAGCTTAGGGCAAGCCACAGAGGGAGCTGCAGTTTCATTATTTTACTGGAAGAGTGTTAGAACTGACAAGAATATGTCCTTATGTTCTAACTTCATATAGTATAATTAGACTGAGAAGTGAAAAATACGGAGTTACTTTCTGTCTAGCATGCAGAGTTCAATAACTACCATGAGTAATCAAATGCAGTCATCAAAACCATCATCTTATGATACAAAAGGCTGCCAAAATTATAGTAATAAAATCTTACTGCAAGCCATTTTGTAGGTAAATAATAATTACTCGGTTGATTCGTTCTAGCTTGAAACATCTACATTACCAGCTATCTGTGTGGTTAAGGTAGTCTTGACAGCTAAAAAAATCAAATGTAGGATGAACTTCTTAAAGCACCTTTACAAACAGCAAATGTCTTTAATCAGGCTTATTAAATCTTGCGAGGAACTGCCAGATATTTACATTCGCTCGTATGGTAGTAAGGGCACAACCTAGAATTGTTAGCAGATAACTAGGTAATCGAGCAAATATATTCCCATTCATCTTGTGTGGCTAGCAGAATTATTTCCACTAACCTGAAAATGCTGTGATGTAGTGGTGCCGGTGTTGGACTGGGGTGGACAAGGTCAGAAGTCACACGACACCAGGTTATAGTCCAACAGGTTTATAAGGGGCAGCACTAAGAAAGCTTGTGATTTCAAATAAACTTGTTGGACTATAACCTGGTGTCGTGTGACTTCTGACCATGAAAATGCTAGTCAGTACGCTTGCACAATTCAAGCTTTGCCAAAAGATAGATTTACACTAATAGCTACTGTCAGTAAATATACTTACAACGATGGTGAATATCAAAAACTATTTTTACACCAGTGGGTTTTTGCACCAATCAGAAATGGCCATCATAATTTTTTAAAATATAAACTGTTTTTAGTTTATGAAAGTATTTCACTTATCTGGTTTGATGATGCTGTAGCTTTAAGAGGTTATTTTGTCCTGGTTTCTTTTGAGAGAGAGATTGAACAAGAGGCGTCGAGCTAACTAGTTAAGACGACTTGAGTAAACAGCTTGAGAAGCCTTGGGTTTTTTTTTAGCAGCCTGAACGGGTGTGGCTAGCTGTCACAGATTTGAATTTCTGGTTTTGGTTTTTCAGTAGCAACAGAAGGTATTGGGGCCTCAACAGAGTTGGAAGCTTCAGTGAATGTCTCCTGGCTGCTACTCTCTCTGAATTTCTCCTGGATTGGAGAACTGCATGTGAGAATCTGTGTCTGAATTTGCCTTTTTGCCAAGGGTTGTGTTTATGGGATGTTACTATATTGGAACAGTTAATTAGTAATAGTTACTGTATCTATTATTCTGTTAAGTTTTCCAGTAGAGTTAAGTTTTTCCAAGTTCCTCTTTCTTTGGTTGTATGTTAACTACAGAGTTTAAATAAATCATGTGTTGCTTAACGTCGATGACCAGTCACATTTCATCTGGAACAGACACTTAACATTTGCTTTTAAAGTTAGAAGGAAATTAGGGTCTAGGCTTTGGGGCCGCACTGTGGCTCAGTGGTTAGCACTGCTGCCTCACCAGGGACCCGGGTTCGATGTCACCCTCGGGCGACTGC
Organism: Rhincodon typus; assembly: GCF_021869965.1. Lineage (NCBI taxonomy): Eukaryota > Metazoa > Chordata > Chondrichthyes > Orectolobiformes > Rhincodontidae > Rhincodon > Rhincodon typus. The sequence continues at coordinate 17,895 of NW_025967662.1, read as the reverse complement.
CTGTGCGGAGTCTGCACACTCTCCCCGTGTCTGCGTGGGTTTCCTCCGGGTGCTCCAGTTTCCTCGCACAGTCCAAAGATGTGCCGATTAGGTGGATTGGTCATGGTAAATTGCCCGTAGTGTTCAGGGATGTGTAGATTAGGTGGGTTATAGGGGGACGGGTCTGGGTGGGATGCTCTGAGGGTCGGTGTGGACTTGTTGGGCCAAACTGTAAGCATTCTATGATCTATGATCTATTCTATGATCTCCCTTCTTAAAATATTATGAAAGCGTCTGATCTGGTTCATAACACTGGGAATATTACTCTTCTCAGGAACACCCATTAATGGCTTGGGTAATTATACAAATTGGGTAAGCTGGTGTAGAGCTGGATGAACACAGCAGACCAAGCAGCATCAGAGGAGCAGGAAGGCTGACGTTTCGGGCCTAGGCCCTAACCCCACTCCTATACAAATTGAGTATTGCCAGCAAGTTTAGTTAGGCTAACTGGTTACAAATTTGTGACATTTTCCAGAAAGATGATAATATGGACTTGCTGGTTACAATTACAGGGATTCATCACACTAATTAGTTACTGAAAGTCAAGACATCTTCTTTTCTCCTGCTTCTGGTTTTTACTAATGTGATGTGTTAATTGTCATCATGGTTATGAGGCCCTCATAGCGTACAACATATTGCACTATATTTTTTATTTTGGTGTTTATTGTATTTAATGTTCTGTATTCCTGAGAAGTATGTTTTGCAATCTTGCTGTAATATTGCCACGCTTTTTACAAAATGGGAATATGTAACGTTCAGACAAAATAGAGACTTCGATGAAGAAATTCTGGGAATGCTTCAGTGCTGTAGTGCTGCTGGACTTGTATTGTTGAATTCAGTACAAACTGACCAGATGCTGAGCAAGTTTTCTTTTAATACTTATTCATAGTTACATTTTTTAAAATGAATTACTTATTATGTAATAACCTTCATGGTCCATTCTTACAATTGATGTATAATATTGTAATACAGATTTCTGGCAGTAAGTTAGATATGTGCAATAAACTTTAAAGACCAGGAGGGGGAGTGCTGAGTGAAAAGGAAGGGGGAGCAAATGCAGACCCATGGTACATGCTACCAAAGAACACATGTGGCCTGTACTCGTTTGGACGAAAATACTGTTGTTAGCATCCTTGTGTGGGACTATTCCAATTTAATTTGTAATTAATGTAAATAATGTAGAGGGGCTGAAACAGAGACTGAGAAACAGAGGGGCTGAAACAGAGTGCGAGAAACAGAGTGCGAGAAACAGAGTCTCTGGCTTGCTACAGTGTTCCAGTGAAGCCCAACGCAAACTGGAGGAACAACACCTCATTTTCCGCTTGGGGACCCTACAGCCCTCCGGATTCAATATTGAGTTCAATAATTTTAGGGCCTAAACTCTCCCATGTCCCAGCCTCCCATCCCACTCACCAGGCCTTGTTACCACATAGCCTGCCACCAGACACCCCCTGTTGTTAGTCACTAACAGTCCCCATTAACAACTATTCACCCTCCCAGCCTGATCGTTAGCAACTCCTTTGTCTGTCAAACTGTCTTTCTCTCTCTTTGGGCTCTATCTTATCGTTTACTCCCTTCCCCACCCACCTCCTTATTTTCTGCATACAAACTGACGTTTTCCCAGCCACCATCAGTTCTGAGGAAGGGTCACCAGACCCGAAACATTAACTCTGTTTTCTCCTCCACAGATGCTGCCAGACCTGCTGAGCTTTTCCAGCAACTTTGTTTTTATTCCCAATTTAATTTGTGATGCATTAGAAGCAGTCCTGGGAAGCTAAAATTAGAAAGCTCACCAGTGACTAAGATTTGATGAAACAAAAAGCCTCTCAGTGAGTTAGGGTGGACAGATGGTATTTCTTTTTTCCACAAAAGACACAGCATACGTTCCATTTCCTTAAGCTAGATGATTGATGGGAGGCATTTCGGAGAAGGTTGACGAGGGTGATCTCTGGAATGGAGGGACTGTTTTCTGAGCAAAGGTTAAACATGTTGGGATTCTACTCACTGGAGTTCAGAAGAGAAGTGATCCCATATAAACATATCCATGATAGAGTCAAAGAATTACACAGTACAGAAACAGACTCATCTATGGCCCAACTCATCTATGCTGACCAGGCATTCCAAACTTAACTAGTCCCATATGCCTTCCTTTGGTCCATATTCCTCTAAAGGAATATTATAGATATACATTCTTAAGGGTCTGAACAAGGTAAGTGCTGAGAAGATGTTTCCCATCATGGGAGAGTCTGGGACCAGAGGACATAGTCTCAGAATAATGGGGCACCAATTTTAGCCTGAGATGAGGAGGAATTTCTTTTCTCACAGGGTTGTAAGTCTTTGGAACTCCTTACCACAGAGAGCTGTGAGGGCAGAGTCCAATGTGTATATTTAAGACTGAGATAGATACATTTTTGATCATTAGGGAATCAAGAGTTACAGGAAAAGGGCAGGAAAGTGGATGTGAGGAATGTTGAATCAGGCATGACCCTATTGAATGATGGAACATGCTTGAGGGGCTGAATGTCCAACTCCTGTTCCTATTTCTTGGGGTCTTTATGGAATAGTCAACATATTAGTCGCCAGATAGGGAGACTGTCCCAGATTTTCTATGTGAACTGTTTTATATACAACCAATTGTATTCTCTTCACTAATTTTGCTGGTCATAGTGCTATGATTATGAAGCTACTTTGTATTTCCATCTGTTTCTCATCAAAAGGTGCATACAGAGATATGCATTAACTAGAAATGATCTTCGTTTCACTATGACTCATCAGTAGGATTTTTGGCTGTACATTATTTGATAAAGGAAATATTTTGTTGTAATTTTCTTTTATTAATTCTTCGCATGTGGGTAACACTGGCAAGGCTACATTTATTTATTGTTCATCCCTGGTTGAGGGTGGTGTTCGAGCAGCTGTAATCTGTGAAAAAATTGTGAATGGCATTGGATGGAAATTCCAACATTCTGATGCAATGACAATGTTGGAACAGCGATAAATGTCTAAATTGCATGGTGTGTGATTTGGAAGAGAGCTTGGAGAGGAAGATGATCTTGTGACACTTCTTCCCTTTTTGTTCTCAGGGAAGAAAGGTCCTGTCAATTAAACTTGGTGAGTTGGTACAGGCCATCGTGTGGTTTGTGCATATTACCACAGTAGTATTGGGAGTGGGGAGGTCGGGGTGATTAGATATAGAATTCAGTGGTACGGGTACTAACCGTATGAACTGCTATCTCTATGATGGTGCCACACCTCTTGGGTATAAGTTCACTGTGGGCATAAGGCAGCAGATGGTAAATCAATTCCATACCATTTTCTTTGGCGGCATGGTGGCTCAGTGTTTAGCACTGCTGCCTCACAGTGCCAGGGACCCATGTTTGATGCCAGCCTGGAGTGACTGTCTGTGTGGAATTTGCACGTTCTCCCCATGTCTGTGCGGGCCTCCGCCAGTTACTTCGGTTTCCTCCCGCAGTCCAACCATGTGCAGATTAATTGGATTGGCCATGCTGAATTGCCCATAGTGTCCAGGGATGTGAAGGCATCCGCCATGGGAAATGTGGGGTAACTGGGTGCGGGGTTCTGGGTGGGATGCTGTCTGAATGGGTGGTGCAGACTCAATGGACTGAACGGCCTCTTTCCACACTGTAGGGATTCTTTGACTTTCAATGAGTAGCATTCTTCTGCATCAGAATCAGTAAGTCAATTTAATAAACCAAAGCACAATGTAACAGTGAGAAGATTAGTTGCCTCGATACAGTATCTGATCCACTGGTTAGCATGTCGTTTTTAAATTTTTATTTATTTGTGTCAACACCCCTGTTATCTTTTATTTTAATCGGTTTAATTTATAAGTCGCTGGATGGAAGCTAGAATCTGATGGAAACAGTGTTCTAAAAATAATCCACACATTCATTGGTGTGACATCATGCATACTGGTATGAAATTGATTGAAGTCCAGTTTTTTTTTTGTTCGCCCTTCACAGGAAAGTCCCCACCCACTCCTTTCATATACAGCTGTTTCCAATACAGTCAACACCTGACTAATGAAAGGGTCTGTTACCTTAAAAGGAATAAAGCTATCCCAAGCACTTTGATGGGGGCAAATATTTAAAGTTAACTCTTCAGGGCTGCCATTCTTTTTGAGGTTGAGGAATTATGAAACTGCCTATGGTGATTTGGAAGCCTGCCAGAAAGCCTAGGGTTAACATCGAAGAGCAACAAATTGGCACAGGGCTGTGTGCAGATCTGGAAGTCCATCCTTTCCAGTATAACAGCGGTCACCGACACCCATTACCACACTTATGGAGCCAGCTTTTGCAGCATCTGTGGCCAGTTTTTCAGCTTTCATTGCAGTACAAGCAACTTCTATCAGAAGACTGAAGTCATGCAAAGTCAGCTTGATGCCTTGCAAGCTTGGACTGATGCCATTGTGTCTAAGGATACCAGTATTCAAAGACATTTCTATGGTTTTACAGCATTCAGATCATCTGATCTTCAGCAGATGATTACAATTGCTGAGGGGTGCCCTGGGGAGCAGCAATGACTCTATATGAATGTGGGAATTCAGTTCTGTGTTAGGTCAGTCAGTCCCTCAAGGCTATTCTATCATTCAATAAGATTATAGAGTCATAGAGATGTACAGCATGGAAACAGACCCTTCGGTCCAATTTGTCCATGCCGACCAGATATCCTAAACTAATGTTGTCCCATTTGCCAGCATTTAGCCCACATCCCTCTAAACCCTTCCTATTCGTATAGCCACCCAGATGCCTTGTAAATGGCGTAATTGTTGACCACTCTAGATTCCTGCCTATTCTTAATAACCCCACCCCCTTTAATAAAATTCATCAATATATTCAAGAATTCTTTTCTTCAAAGGGTGGTGGAAGCAGAGTTAATTGAAAAATACTCTTTATCTCTGTCTTAAATGGATGACAACTTATTTTACAAAAGTGGCCGCTCATTCTAGATTCTCCCACAAGAGAAAATGTCTTTTCCACATCCAACCTGTCAAGACTCCTCAGGCTCTTATATGTTTCATTTAATGCATCTCTTACTCTTCTAAATTCAAGTGAACAAAAACCCAGTTGGTCCAACCTTTCCTTCCAAGATGACACACCCATTTCAGGTATTAGTCTAATAAACTTCTCTGAACTGCATCCATTGCAATTACATCCTTCCTTAAATAAGGTGCCCAATACTGTGCGCACTACTCTTGATGTAGTCTCACCAATGCCCTTTATAAATGATGTGGAGGTGCTGGTGTTGGACTGGGGTGGACAAGGTCAGAAGTTACACGACACCCGGTTATAGTCCAATAGGTTTATTTGAAATCACAAGCTTTCGGAACGCTGCTCCTTCGTCAGGTGAAGTGAATAGAAGCACGCAGGCATATAATTTAAAGGCAGAGAGATCAAAAGATCGTACAAATAATGTGAGTGGAGTGTCGAAAGGCTGAATAATAAGTCTCTGCAGGTGATCCACAATGTCATACGGTGTGATTAAAGTGTCAACAGCTGCATGACAAGTGAGGGGATGACCTGTAATTCGATTAATAGAGGTAGAGAGATAATTACAAAAAATTAAAAATAAGGTGGTGCCGGATTCAAACCAAATTTTTGGAATGACATGATAGATATAAGAGTCACATGCTGAAGGTCTAACCAAAGTAACAAGTAATCCAAAACTGTACAAACTAATTAAGGTAGAGAGATCATAACAAGTTGATGGTGTCAAAACAGGACAGTAAGGAAGCTTTTACAAACACAGAACAATATGGAGAGGTTATATGTAGCGTGACATGAACCCACGATCACGGTTGAGGCCATCTTCACAGGTATGGAACTTGGCTATCAGTTTCTGTTCGGCGACTCTGCGTTGTTGTGTATCTCGAAGGCCACCTTGGAGGACGCTTACCCGAAGATCGGAGGCTGAATGCCCTTGACCCGCTGAGGTGTTCCCCGACTGGGAAGGAACATTCCTGTCTGGTGATTGTTGTGCAGTGTCCATTCATCCATTGCCATAGCATCAGCTGGGTCTCGCCAATATACAGTGCTTTGGGGCATCCTTGCTTGTAGCGTATGAGATAGACAACATTGGCCAAGTCGCATGAGTATCTGCTTTATACATGATGGTGGTGTTTATAACTGAGACATAACCTCTCTACTTTTGTATTCAGTTCTGCTTATCATTAAATGATAAAATTCTATTAGGTTTTCTAATTACTTGCTGGATCTGAAAACGAATTGTGATTCATGCACTAGAACACCCAGATCTCTCTGCATCTCAGAGTTCTGCAAGCTCTCATCATTTAGATAATATGCTTCTTTTTGCTTCTTCTTGCCAAAATGACAATTTCACCTTTTTCTCCTTATTATACCCCATTTACCAGATCTTTGCTCCCTTATTTAACCTATCCATATAATTTTGTAACTTCCTTACTTCTTCTGTACAACTCACTTTCCTACTTATCTTTGAGTCATCTACAATTTTAGTTACCATACCTGCAGTCCCTTCATTGGTGTCATTTGTGTGAATTGTAAACAGTTTGAGCTCCAAACACTGGTTCCTGTGGCGCACCGTTTGTTGTACCTTGCCAACCTGGACACCATCCAGGACAGAGTGTCCTGTTGATTTGGAACTACATCAACAAACATTCATTCTTTCCACCACTGATGCTCAGGAGCAGCATTGTGTACAAGATGCATTGAAGGCATTTACCTCGAGTCCTTAGTCAGCACCTTCCAAATCCACGTCCACTACACCTAAATGGATAAGGGCAGCAAATAAATGGGAGCACCATCACCTTGAAGTTTTGCTCCAAGCCGCTCACCATTCTGATTTGGTCAGAAGTCACACGTCGCTAGGTTAAAATCCAACAGGTTTGTTTGAAATCACAAGCTTTTGGAGCTGGTGTCACATGACTTCTGACCTTGTCCACCTCAGCCCAAGACCGGCACCTCTACACCATCCTGACCTGGATTGATATCACCGTTCCTTCAGTGTCACTGAGTCAAAATCCTGGAATTTCTTCTCTAATGGCATTTTAGGTGTCCCAACACCAAATGGACTGCAGCATTTCTAGAAGGCAGCTTACCAATACTTTCTCAAAGGCAGGTAGGGAGGGTAATAAATGCTGGCTTATCCAGAAATGCCCACATTCCATGAGTGAATTAAAAAAAACCTTGAAAAAGACCCTTTATGCCTGTTCTCTGCTTCCTGTTCGGCAGCCAATCATCTCTCCATGTCAATATACAAAACCATGGGATTTATTTTCTGCAATAACCTTTGATGTGCCATCTTATCAAATACTTCTGGATATCTATGTACAGTATATCCACCAGATCCCCTTTATCCACAGCATGTTAATTCCTTCCCACAGAGAAGTCCATATAATGTTTAAATATGATTTCCCTTTCACAAAATAATTTTTACTCTGCCTGATTACTTTGAACCTTCCTAAGTGCCCTGCCATAATGTCTTTAGTAATACCTTCTAACATATTCTGAATGACTGATTTTAAACTAACCGGTGTGTAATTCCCTGTTTCCCATCTCTGTCCCTTTTTGAAAACAGAAGATGTATTTACTATTTTTGGACCAAGGTTCCCCAAATCTAGGGAATTTTGGAAAATGGAAGTTAAAACCAATACACCAACTATCTATTTAGCAACTGAAGTCAATCAGGACCTGAGGACATGTCAGCCCACAGCTCCAAACTTTCCTCAGAACTACTTTCCTATGGTACGAATTTTTTTTGAGTTCCTCCCTTCCTTCATTTGCCAAATTTGCAGTTATTTCTGGAATGCTACTTGTATCATTTATAGTGAAAACTGATGCAAAATCGCTATGCAGTTCATCTGCCATTTCTTTATTAATCCCCCAGACCTTTTCTCTTAGGCCAACATTCACTTATTTAGCTGTTCCTTTAAAAAAAAATCTGTAGAATCCTCTCTGCTCCTATGATGCTGCTTGGCCTGCTGTGTTCATCCAGCCCTGCACCTTGTTGTCTCGGATTCTCCAGCATCTGCAGTTCCTACTATCTCTGTAGAATCCTTATTGTCTGTTTATACATTTCTGGTTAGCTTTCTGTCCTGTTTCCCCACTCATTAACTCTTCAGTGATTCTTTGCTGTTTTCTACGTTCTTTCCACTCTTCTGACCTGTCATCAACCTAAACTTAATTGTATGCTTGTTCCATTTACAGCACAGAAGGAGTCCATTCAGCCCATCGTTTCCAACCTGGTCAGTAAGGATCCAATGACACCAACCCCATTTTCCATCTCTTGGCCCTTAGCCGTGGTGACTATGACAACACAAGTAAATATCTAAATACTGCTAAGTGTTATTAGAGTTTCTGACTCAACCACCCTTTCAGACAGTGAGTTCTATATTTCCACACCCTCTGGGTGAAAATATTTCTGTTCAACTGTTCTTCTACATCTCATGTCAAATCTATACCCCTGGTAATTAATCTCTCTACTCATGGAAAAAAGTGTCTTCCTATTTACCCTATCTATGTCCCTCATAATTGTACGTATTTCTATTAGGTCTCCTTTCAACCTTTGCTGCTCCAAGAAAACAACTCTTGTCTATCCAATTTTTCCTCAAAGCTTAGACCCTCGAGTCTATGCATCATTCTGATAAATCTCCTTTGCATCCTCTCTCGTGTAATCACATACTTGTTATAATGTGATGACAGCAGTACTCCAGATGTGGCCAAACCAGAATTTTATACAGTTCTAGCATAACTTCCTTGCTGTTGTATTTTGTGCGCAGTTGATAAAGGCAAGTATTCCATAGGCATTCTTAACTATCTTATCTACCTGCCCTGTTACCTTAAAATAGGCTGCTAACTTAGTCACTATTATTTAAGACAGATTCCCTGAAATTTGGTCTTCAGTGGCCTTGTAGAATGTGTTCCTGTCAGACATCTCCATAGTCTTCTGATTCTGGACCTTTCTTCTCACTGACTTCTAAATAACTTGTGGCTTTTCCCCATATTGACTGTTAGTAACAGCACCTCTGCTGTTCTCTGTCTTCTCCTTACAATAAAATTGCTTCTGGCTCTTCCAGTTTTTCTCTCTCTCTCTTTGGGGTTTGTAAAACTGACATCAGCAAACAACTCTACAGTCATCTCCCCTGGAGATGCTTTCTGGTCATTTAGCTGAAATCACATGACTTCTTGCAAATGGTGTTTTGAGTTCAATGTTCTAAATGACTTTTCGAACCTTAACAGCTGGAAACAAAAATCCATTTATCCTGCACTCCAGAAGTCAAATTGTCAATCGTCTCATTTATTACGAACCTTTAAAATGTTTAATTTTATATTAGATCATGTTCTTAACCTCCTTTGATCTGCAGTATTAAGCGTTGGGATTTGCGGATACTTTATCCTTGGGAACTGCCCAATGTGTTGAAGTCAAATGGACTCCAGCAGTGGAACAGTGGAAGGCATAAGACAACATTAAGGTCTAGCAATATCTGTCATACCAATGTGACTCGTTCCTAGTTGTCACCATGCAACAAGCTACCTCCCGTTTAAGGCAAGAGCTTCCTCTCATTAGACTAGCAGGAGTCTATTCTCTACCATGCTAGACCAAACAGGCCTGATAGATCACTACCAGGAAAGAGAATGGTGGCAGCAAATCTATCCAATGGATCTTATGCCGTGACTACCTGTTGTAGGAAACCACATAGTTCACTTCTTTTGGACAACCAACTGAAAAGAAACCAAGAGTTTTGCAACTTGAATAACAAATGCTGCACACTGTCAACCTGTGTATTCGCACAATGTTACTTTCTTTTGGAAGCAAAAAGAGGCAGAAGTCTAAACCAAACTGATTCTGCCTAGCAACCGTTGTCTGGTGGAACTGCACAGTGTTTAAAAAACACTAAATGCCAGGAGCAGTACAGAGTTGAAAACATCTGGAACCTGCAAACCTCCTGAAAAAGGGTCCCGACCCAAAGCATCAACGTTCCTACTCCTCTGATGCCTGCCTGGCCAGCACCACACTGTGTTATCTCTGACTCCAGCATCAGCAGTTCTTACTATCTCTGATCCTCCTGTCCCTCTCTCTTTGTATGGGGAAAAGACAGACAACCCCAGAAAATTTGAAAGATTTCATTCAAGAACAGATCTAAGTACCTGCTTAACCATTGAATCAAAGGACAATCATGTTGTACAGGCAACAGCACGTCACCATTGCAAAAATCAAAAGGATGTGAAAGGAAAAGTCTCTCTAATTTACATTCTGGATTTTGGGTGGGAAAAAATATATTGGTAGAGTAAACAAAATTCTGAAGATCAAATTTAGAATTCCAGTTCTAAACTTGGTGTTGAGAATTTTGTTTAACCTATCTACATTCTTTTTCCACCCACAGTAAAGGTGTTAATGTAATTGTGCGTGTGCGTGTGTGTGTGGGGTGGGGTGGTGGGGGGAGGAATTGGAAGGGTACAGTTAAAGTTGCATAAAACAGAAATGCTTTCTTTTCACTGTTCTTGGTAAAGTTAAATGTGCTAGAGTAAATAGAATTGTTTTTACTGTTACTAGAGAAACCTGGTGTGGTTTGCTTGTGTCCAGGGTGACAGTCAGACAGGCAAATTTGCTTTTGGTGGTCTCATTATCTTGTGGAACATGATTATTGTTGTACTATTCCCGATTACGTCATGACACTGTAATGAGGATGCATCAGATGATAATTAGTTTGGTGTGGTCCCATGAACGTTTACTTCATTTCTTCATGGTTTCTGCCAATGTTCCATGACTTTTCAGAGGCCAGTTGGGAGAACTGACACTCATGTGACTAACAAAGGATTTGTTTAGTTAAATTCTTTGGCAGTCCCTTAGGATTGAGGATGACTTGCTTCCACTTGGGGATGGGGGAGCAGGGTTCTACAACAGCTGAATAGCCCAATTCTGGAGGCTCAGACTTTGTCAGTCATGGTGGTGGTGGGGGATTGGAGTGGTGATGGTTGGAGGGGTCGGGGGTGGTGTTTGATGAGCTGAGTGGGTGGGACTCTATTGGTTCTGTTTACTCTTTCAGCTGCTTGCATTTAGCTTCTACATACTGTGCGTCAGAAAAATTAACGAGCATTTCAGGACAGGCACCATGTTAAAATGCCAACTCTTTTACGTAGCTATACATAATCTGTTCTGTCATTATGCAAACTAGGAATTTCTGGGTATTTCCCTGCTCTTTGTCGGGAAGAGGCATGTGGTGTTGCAACCAGAATGTTCTAACCAGGTGAGCTGTCCAGTCGGTTATGTATTAATTGAATAAAACAATAAACTGCATCATGCGTTCCTGTGTTGTAACATTGCTGTAAAATATACATATTATAGCAGGTTAATTGAGAGTTGTAATGTAAGTTGCAGTCCGCAGAGAGCTGTGATCTCTGAGTAAGGCCATGGTCGTTTAAGAAGCTGGGTTTAAGAGGAAGCGTTTGGCTCCTTTAAGAATCTCAGTGTTAGAACATAATCAAAACTAGTAGGCAGACTTACCTCAGTGATCAGGCCATTAAAAAAAGGTTCATGAGAAGGAAGAAAAGAAGTTGATTTTTTCATGATAACTATCTGTAGACAAAAAATGTCCAAGACAATGGGAGAGAAATTTGTCAGTTTAGCATCACTTCAAATTGTTCATTTCCCTGTAAAGCAAACAACGATATTAATGAATAACATTCAAACATAGCAATTAAATCTGGGGCCCTGTTTCAGCATTCAATAAGATCATGGCTGATCTGTGTGTGTTTCAACTTTGACATTCAAATCTATGCTTCATTGGTCTGTCTAAGTATCTATTTAACTCTGCCTTAAAAATTATTCAAGGTCCCCCACCCACGCTACCTGAGGCAGAGAGTTCAAAAGTCACACAACACTCTGAGAGGAAAAGAAATTTGCCTCATCTCCTGAAAGGACAACCCCTGATTTTAAAACAGTGAAACCCATTTCTGAGCTGACCCACATGAAGAGACAACTTTTCCAAATATAGAGTCATCAGATGTGAGGCTGGAAAAGCACAACAGGTTGGACAACATCCAAGGAGCGGGAATGTCAACATTTTGGGCCTTTGCCGACACTCTTCAGGATCTTACAAACTTCAAGCAAGCCACCTCTGACACTTCTTAATTTCAGTGGAAGTAAACCCAGCTTGTCCAATCTATCCTCATAAGACAACCTGCTCATTCCAGCCATCAATCCAGGACACATCCCATGAAATGTCTGCTGCATCTACATACTTTTTAAGTAAGGAGACCAAAACTGTACAAAGTATTCAAAATGTGGTTTCACCAATGTTCTGTATAACTGAAACAGAACATCTTTACTTTTCTGTTCTGTTCCTCACACAATAAAGGATAAGATCCTATTAGCTTTCTTGAATATATGCTGTACCTGCATACAATCTTTTTGTGACATGTGAATGAGAACATCTCAATCCCTCCCCACTATGGAATTCTTCAGTTATTCTCCATTTAGGAAATAATCTGCTTTATCGTTCGTCCTGACAAAGTGAACAACTTCACATTTCCCCACATTGTGCTCCATCTGCCACATTTTAGTCCAATCACACAACCTGTCTGTACATGTCTTAAACTTCCTTATAATAATGGTCTCAATGTGGACTTCACAAGCTTCAAAATCTCCACACCCCCGACCTCATCCCAAGACCAGCCCAACTCGTCCCCGCCTCCTTGAGCTGTCCGTCTTTCCTCCCACCTATCTGCTCCTCACACCTCACTGACCAACCCCCACCCCCACTTCCTACCTACTAACCTCATCCCCGCCTCCTTGACCCGTCTGTCTTCCCTTCCACCTACCTGCCCCTCCCTCACAACTGACTAACCCCCATCCCAACTCCCCACCTACACTCACCTTTACTGGCTCTATCCCCACCGCCTTCACCTGTCCGTCTCCTCTCCACCTATCTGCTCCTCTATCCACCTTCTATCATTGCCTCCCCCTCTCTTTATTTCAGAGCCCCCTTCCCCTCCCCTATTTCTGAAGAAGGGCCCAGACCCGAAACGTCAGCTTTCCTGCTCCTCTGATGCTGCCTGGCCTGCTGTGTTCATCCAGCTCCACACTGTGTTATCTTAAACTTCCTTATGCCTTCTTTACAACATACTTTCCAACTATCTTCATATTGTCTGTGAATTTCATTCCCTCATCAAGTCAATTACAAAACGTTGAGGCATCAGCACAGACCCACGCGTGACTCCACTCCTCAATGCCAATAAGACAAAGACCCATTTAAGCACACTCCGTCTATACTTTCAGCCAGGCAATCTTCTTCACTTGCTAATATGTTATGTCCTATGCTAGTAGCTTCTATTTTCTGCAATGACCTTTGATGAAGCACGTTAGCAAATGGCTCCTGGAATTCCATGTATAGTACAGGCTTTCCTTTATTTGTTGAAAAAACTCCAATAAATTGTTTAAATATGATCTTCCTTTGAAGAAACCATGCTGACTCTTCCCAAATATCTTGTGGTTTTCTAAGTGCTTAGCTATAATCTCAAGTCTGACATCTCAATTATAACACCTGAATTGTACCACAACAGTCTCGCACAACACCCTCCCCCTGATGGATGCCTGTGGTTTCCTGTTTCTCTTTCCTCCTGTCTTGAACAAAGGGTTTATATTTCCTCTTTCCCAGTCGATGGAACCTATCCTGACTCTAGGGAACTTTGGGAAATTAATGCCACCATATCTATTACCTCATTAGCAATGTCTTTTCAGGATGAAGTCATTCAGAACCCCGAGAGTTGTCAATCTATTGCTCCCTCAGTCTGATTAATTCCACATCTCTCTTAATTATAATTTTTTTCAGCTTCTCTCCCCCTTCCACTTGCTGATTTACAGGTATTACTGGAATGTTCCTTGTATCCTCTATATTGAAGGCAAGTAAAATACTTGTTCATTTCATCGGTCATTTCCTCGCCATCTACTACAACCTCCCCATTCTCAGTCTCTATGAACTGCCTATTCTCACACTCCACAGGACCTGCATTCACTTATATTTTTCCTTTTTAAGAAAAACTCTTTGCTATCTAATTCAACATTCCTAGTTACCTTCCTTTCTAATTTCTTTTTCCGAATTAGCCTTTTAGTCTATCTTGCTGTTCTTTATATTCTGACCAATCATAAGACCTACCACTCATCTTCGCTTTTTCCTCAAGTTGATGCTTTCCCTTTAGTTAAACATGGTTGGGAGTACTCCCTTTAGAATTTTTAATTTTATTAAGGATATACTTATTCTGAGTATTCTGAAATATCCCCTTAAATGTCTACCACTGTGTCTCCATTGATCTGTCTCCTCGTATCCAAGTTCACTTCAGTTAGCTCAGCTTTCAGGTCCATATAGCTGCCCTGATTTAAGGTTAAAATACTAGTTTAAGACCAATCTTTTCTCTTTCAAACTGAATGCAAAATTCAACCATATTGTGGTCACTATGTAGGGGTGCCTTAACTATAACCTCATTATTTAATTCTGTCGCATTATACAATTGCAATTCAAATAAAAGCTCCTGTCTGGTCATTCCAAAATTTGTTCCTCTAAGAAAAAGCTTGAAAACAATTTATAAACTCATCCAGGTACTGATTGTTTTTACTTTATATGTAGTTTACACTCACCTATGATTATTGTTATTCCTTTATCACAGGCACACGATGTTTCTACTTGTATACTTTGATAACCATGAAGATCCCCCTTCTCAATCTCACTCCTTGCCTGAGATGTGGTAACACATAGATTAAACCATCACTAATTGTCTCTCTCTAATGAGAGAAAAGCCCTGTGGGTCACTGGGACTCTAGCAACTTTACCTTTTTGTAGTTTTACCCATATAGTGGTTACTGTCAAGGACCCTGTGGACCAATCCAATCCTTGCCCTACTATAACACATCTCCACCTAAACCGACTCTACTTTGAAATTTCCTGACCCAAGGTCATCTTTAGCTATTGCATAAATGCCATCCTTGATTAACTGCACTATCTCTCTATCTTTACAAAGCTTCCTATGCTTCTTAAATACCATATATCTCTGAATATTCAGACCTAATCCTTGCTATGCTGCAGCCATGTCTCTGTAATGGTCATCACACCATTTTTTTTATTGACTTCATTGTATGCATTATCAATTCATTTACTTTACTATGAATTCTGCATGTATTCTGGTACAAAGGTTTTTGTTTTGTCTTGTTGCCATCTCTGTAACATCCAGTCTTGATTGTTGGTGTATTCCTTTTCATTTTTTTTCTATCACTGACTCTGCCGTACTCTGACCCTCAATTCTCATTTTACTATTTTCCTTTCCTCCCATGCCTCTACTGTTTGATATACATCTTTCCACATTTGATCCCCTGCCTCCTCACTACATAGTTTTCTCTATTTCCCTGCTTATGTGATTCACGAAAACACTGGCTCTTCAGTGTTGGTGCCAGACACCTATGAATTGGAATCCACTCCTCCAGAGCCAGTCTTTGAGCTACATATTCATCTCTCTATAGTTTGATGTACCTTAAGCAAATTTGCACGTGGCTCAGGTAATAATCCAAAGATTAAAACAATTGACGATCTGCTTTAAAATTTAATGCCTGGATGCTCATTCTGTCTATACAAAACCTCGTTCCTGGTTCTGTCTATGATGTTGGCACCTTTATGGACCACACCCACTTTTCTTTCACGGCAAGTTCCATTCCAGACCTGAAAAGACGTCATGAACTCGGACACCAGGCACGCAGCACAGTCGTCTCGGATCTTGCTCTTTGTTTGAGAAAATGATGTGAACATCCCTCACAAGACATCACCTATCACTACTACATTTCTTGTTGCTTCTCTCACATAAATGGCTTCCTGTAGCCTGGTGCCAATGGTCAGTCACTACTTGAGACAAAGTAGTCAAAAATATAAATGTTCTTTGGCTTCTAATGCCAGCTTGTAATCAGGCGGCTAGCCCTAGCCTGAGAAATGCGTATCCACAGCATTTCATAGTTAGAATAATTCAAGAAAGTGTGTGATAGATATTCAGACTTGGTTCTCATGTTCCCTTTCTTCCAAAGTCAGATAGCTATCTGGCATTTGTTGTCTATATTGACAAATGAAGTGTGATCATGTATAGAAGAGAGTTAGTATTCATCAGTTCACACTGCAGCATACATTAACAGCTTCAGCAGTGGCTGGAACTGGGGAGCTACCCCTTCCCTATCCAACAGAATAAAGCATTAGCAGAGATAACACAGTGTGGACCTGGATGAACACAGCAGGCCAGGCAGCATCAGAGGAGCAGGAAAGCTGACATTTCGGGTCGGGACCCTTCTTCAGAAAATTAGCATTAATCAGAAAATCAGAACATTAGCAGAATTCTGTTCATTCCAAAATGAACAAGCATTAGATCAGACAACTAGTTTAGCAACTATTGCTTAGTTTTTGACTAATAGAAGTTAGGAATTTAACTGAGGATTCAGATTATACCACAAAATGAATACATTACAAACAGCAACAGAACTCTCAGATGTGGTGACTCATCTGAAAACTGCTGCGATATAGTTATTGTTTGCTAAATATTCTTGTTTTTTTAAGTATTCCTTTTTCCAGATGCGCAGTTTCGTGCAATTACACTGTTCCATGGATAAGTCAGCCTTCAGTATCTCAATTAGGATTTTCATGTGTGATATTAGATGATGATTAGGAACCTGCTGTAACCTATAGGGGGCACTGCGGCTGAGCCTGAATATAATGCCCATTCACTCATTTTCTACCAGGCATTTGTTAAGAGATCAGAAACAAGAACTATGCTGACTTGGCTCCCTCATGCCTCCTGACCATCAGACTGCTGAGGCCATCTGTACTACTTTCCAATCTCTACCCTGATAGGCTACAAGTAATGTGCCAGAACATGAATGATTTTATTTAGGACCTTTCTATTATTTGTGGTTCAACAGATACCCATGGAGCAAGGAGAGTCACACCACTAATCACATGAAGAATAACAAATATCTAACAGAAGGTTGCATAATTTCATTCACCAAATGAGATACAGAAAGGAAGACTAGCATTTACATGTCATTTTTTTATGACAATAGAACTTATCAGTGTTTACAAATAGTTAGATATTTTGACATGTCACTATTGGAAAACAGGTAACGTAACAGTGAATTTGTGCACAGCAGAATTCTACAAACGGCAGTAAGGTACTGACCAGAGGGTGTGTTTTTTCAGAGATGTTGGTTGATGGATAAGTATTGTCTAGGATGCCTGACTCTTTTGCAGTATCGTGTTTTGTCTTGATTTGATTTCATTTATTGTGGTCACATGTACCTACGTACAGTGAAAAGCTTTGTTTTGTAAGCAGTACAGGTAGATCATAGGAAACAAGGGCATACGGATCATAGGGTGCTTAGACAGAGAGAGGCATTCAGGGTTACGGCTGCACAGGAGGAGCACAAAGCAAGACCAACATTATTTGAAGTTAGAGAGGTCCATTCAGCAGTCTAATAACAGTAGGAAGAAGCTGTTCTTGTACCTGTTGGTGTGTGTGTTCAAGCTTCTGTATGTTCTGCCTGACAGAAGAGGTTGTAGGAGAGCAATACTGGGTGGGAGGGGTCTTTGATAATGTTGGCAGCCTTTCCATGGCGACGAGAAGTGTAAATGGAGTCCATGGATGGAAAGTTGGCTTCTGTGATGGTCTGGGCTGTACACACAACTTTCTGTAGTTTCTTACAGTCCTGGGCAGAGCAATTATCAAACCAGGCTGTTATGCATCCAGACAGATTTCTGTGGTGTATCTGTAAAGGTGGGTGAGGGTCGTTATGGACATGTGGAATTTCCTAAGCTGCTTGAGGAAGAAGAGGCATTGT
>NW_025967661.1:0-25000 GCF_021869965.1 Rhincodon typus | reverse complement strand
TGATAAGGGAACCAATAAAGGGGGAAACATTACTGTCCTTGTCCTCACAAAACAACCTATTGCAGATGCATCTATCAATGACACTATCAGTAGGAGTGACTACACAATCCTTGTGGAAACTAAGACCCATCTTCACATTGAGGATTGTGCTAGTAGCTATCACTGCGCCAAATGGGACAGATGCTAAACTGATCTATCAACATAAAACCAGTCATCCATCATGTGTCACGTGCTATAAGTAGCAGCAGAATTGTATTCAAACACAATCTGTAACCACAAGTCACAGCATATCCCTACTCTACCATTAACACCAGGCTGGAAGCTCAACCCTGGTTCAGTAAAGAGTGCAAGAGGGCATGCCAAAAGCAGCACCAGGCATAGCTAAAAATGGTATGTCAACAAAGTAAAACTACAACACCGAACTACTTGCATGCCAAATAGTAGAAGCAACTGATAATAGACAGGGCTAAGTGATTCCATAAAGACAGTGGCTCAGTGTGGAGGGTGGGGTAGCATAGTGGCTCAGTGGCTAGCACTGGTTAGCACTATTGCCTCACAGCTCCAGGGACCCAGGTTTGATTCCACCCTTGGGTGACTGTCTGCATTCTTGTGTATGCAGGTGCTCCAGTTTCCTCCCACAGCCCAAAGACCTGCAGGTTAGGTGGATTGCTAAATTGTCCATAGTGTCTCGGGATGTGCAGAATAGGTGGGCTCGCCATAGGAAACCCAGGATTACAGGGATAGGGTAGGAGGGTGGGTCTAGGTAGGATGCCCTTTGGAGGGTCGGTGTGGACTCAATGGGCCAAATGGCCTGTTTCCACATTGTAGGGATTCTATGGCATTAGATTCAAGTTTGCACATCCAGTCATGAATGGTGGTGGAAACTAATCATCTACCAGGGGAGGTGATGGCCTAGTGGTATTATGGCTAGACTTTTAATCCAGAAACTCAGCTAATGTTCTGGGAAAGCTGAAAGAACTGCGGATGCTGTAAATCAGGAACAAAAACAGAAGTTGCTGGAAAAGCTCAGCACGTCTGGCAGCATCTGTGAAGAAATAATCAGAGTTAACGCTTCGGGTCCAGTGACCCTTCCTCAGAACTAAGTTCTGAAGAAGGGTCCCAACCCGAAACATCAGCTTCCCTGCTCCTCTGATGTTGCCTGGCCTGCTGTGTACATCCACCTCCACACTGTGTTAACTCTGACTCCAGCATCTGCAATTCTTTCTATCTCCGGCTTACTCATGTCTCTGTTACGAAGTTGGATGGAGTAATTGTGAAGTGGAAGGCAGGAAGTGAAAAAAATATATGGCTCCATTAAGAGATTTGTGCTTTGTACTTAGAAACTTTTCAAATTTCTATGTCTGTGAGCAGCAGCTGAAGTTGCCAGCACAGGGAGCCTCAAAAAGTGAAACAAGTCTTTCAACAAAGCCTTACAGGTAGCAGGCAAAACAACAGTCTTGTTTTGACGTTGTGACAACAAGTTTGAATTCAGCGAATCAATTTAAAATGAAGCACCTAGAAACAGAAAGCCAATTGAATTTAAATCTGATGGTGTTGACAACCTGAAACCAATCATATTATAAGAATTTGATTATGTCATTATGGGTATGTAAGACGAGGGCATTTGAAAATCGGGGAGAGCTAACTGCCATCTGAAAGAGAGAGTCAACTGCCACCTGCCAGAGTTAGCCACATTCAGCTCTCAGAGAAAGCCCACCTAATTAATTATAGGTACTATGGTATTTTAGCTCAAAGTCCTCATTGAAGAAATTATAGAGATAGAACATCCCTGACAGCGGAATTAACGGAAGAAAAGCATTTGTGATGACAATGGAAATGACAGAATATTCCAGAAGACAGTCTTTGTGAACTTTGAGAGATTATGTTATAATTTATTGCTTCTTATTAATTGGGTTTATATTAGTGGGACGTTTTTATTTAAACAGCATTCCAATAGAATTTAGACCAGTTAGGGAGTCATTAGTAGTCTAAGGGGTACTGTTGGTTTGTTAGTAATTTTGTTAATTTGTTCATTGTTGAGTTAAATCAATAAATTGTTTCTTGTTACTTGTAAAGCGGAGATCAGGGATTTTCTTTCTTTTAACCAATCTTATAATAGATTATGAGGGGAAAGATGAGCTTCTCTGGGTGTTTTAGGGGGTAATTATTAGAGGAAACCCCTACTCCTGTCATTACAGATTGGGGCTTGTGTTTTAGTTTAATTATCAGAGGGATTCGGCCATTCCCCATTGGAACAATCCTTCAGGGAAGGGAATCTTCAAACCGAAAGAACTGCGGATGTTGTAAATCAGGAACAAAAACAGAAGTTGTTGGAAAAGCTCAGGAGGTCTGGCAGCATCTGTGGAGAAAAAAATCATACTTAACGTTTCAAGTCCACTGACCCTTTCTCAGAACCGGACCTGAAACGTTAACTCTGATTTTTTCTCCACAGATGCTGCCAGATCTGCTGAGCTTTTCCAGAAACTTCTGTTTTTGATCTTCAAACCTCACCTGGTTTGGACTACATGTAACTCCAGAACCATAGCAACGTGGTTGACTCTCGATTGCCCTCTGAAATGGCCTAGCAAGCCACTCAGTTCAAGTGTAAATAGGGATGGGCAATAAATGCTGGCCAGCCACATCCCACATCCCATGACTGAATTAAAAAAGAATGACAAGGAAACCGCACAATTATTCCCAGTCTCACAAAAGGGGGAACTGATCACTCAGTGCAAAAGAGATGGCTGAAGAAGGCATTTGCATCTGTCTTAGCATAAAAGTGCCAAATAGCTGATTCATTTTGGTCTCCTAACAAAGTCCCCAGAAAGACAGATGCCAGTGTCAAATTCAGCCAATTTAATTCACTCCATATAACATCAAAAAATTGCTAAAGGCATTGGATGCTGTGAAGGCTACGTGCCCTGACAACATTCTGGCTTTTGTACTGACAACTTGTGCTCCAGACTAACTGGGCCCTCAAGTAAAATATTCCAGTACAGCTACAACACTGGCATTGACCCAACAATATGGTGAGGTCCTATGCAAAAAAGAGTCAGAGCAAATCCAACCCAGCCAATTACCACTGTCAATCAACAACAAAGCGATGAAGGTGGTCATTAACAGTGCTATCAGTTTGGGTTCTGCCAGGATCACTTATTTCCTGGCTTCATAGTAACCTTGGCTCAATGTGGACAAAGGAGCTGAGCTCTAGAGGTGAGGTGAAAGTGACAGCCCCTGACATCAACGTAGCAGTTGACTGAGCATGGTATGAAAGAGCCAGAGTAAAACTAGAGTCAGTATGAATTGAAGGAAGTCATTTTGCTGTTGGGAGTCATACCTAGCACAGGATGGTTTTTCCTTTGTTCACTCATGGGATGTACATATTGCTGGCTCGGCCAACATTTATTGTCAACAACCCATTTTCACTGTGAAATTGTTATAAATTCATCACATGAGGATATTCCTGAACAGTTTTGCAAAAATTCTCAATTTCAGTTATGGTCTCCTCACTATAGGAAATATGATGTTAAGCTTGAAAGGGTTCAGAAAAGATTTACAAAGGTGTTGCCGGGCTTGGAGTGTTTGAGACCCAGACTATTCAGCCTCTCCCTATAGCTATTTTCTCTGTCATGTCAGAAGCTGAGGGGTGACCTTTTATAGAAGCTAAGAAAATCATGAGGGGCATGGATAGGGTGAACAGCCAAGGCCTTTTCCCCAGGGTAGGGGAGGCAAAAACTAGAGGGTATAGGTTTAAGGTGAGAGGAGAAAGATTTAAAAGGGACCTGAGGGGCAGTCTCTTTCATGCAGAGGGTGGTGTGTTTATGGAATGAGCTGCCAGAAGAAGTGGTGGAGGCGGGTACAATTACAACACTTAAAAGGCTTTTAGATGGGTATATGAACAGGAAGGGTTTAGAGAGATATGGGTCAAATGCTGGAAAATGGGACTAGATTAATTTAGGATATCTGGTCAGCATGGACAAATTGGACCGAAGGGTCTGTTTCCGTGCTATACAACTCTTGACTCTAAATAATCCATCCCTAGTTGCCCTTGAAAGGTGGTGGATGTAGTTGTTGGAGGTCAATGATCTCAGGCACAGACATTGCTGTAGGTTCCTCAGGTTAGAGTTCAAGGACCAGCCATCTTCAGTTAATTTATTAGGATTTTCCCTCCATCATCTGGTTGGACATGGGAACGTTTGCTGATGATTGCATGATTGTCAGAATCATTCAAGACTTTTAGATTTTGAAACAGTCTGTTCTGTTATGACTAGACCCCAGGTGATGTTCCCTAATTTGTTGCCGTACCAAATGTGATACCTCAAATTGTTAGACTCCTGGATAAGGTAGTGTTGATGATGACAGTTGAGTAGTCAGTTTTGAGATTCTTAGTTTTGCAGTTTGCAAAAATACTGTTCATCTGATTCTTTTTGACAATGAACAATTTACAGCATTCACAAAGAGGACAGCGAGAGTGAGAGTTACTTTCTTTTGTTTTACCTGCAGTGTAGGGGTGTTTACAATGGCTGCTTTCAATGCTGTGGCCTTCACAGCTCTCTAGACCACATACTAGGATTTCTGGCCAGTTAGACCATTGTTGCAGTCATTTTTAACCACTTTTTATGTATTCCTGGAGAGTAAAACAGACATACTTGCAAGAGGTGGCTTTCTGCTGAGTGGGAGGGGGATAGTTAACCACCTCGTTACCTTCTTTTGTTAAGTCTCTCTCTTTTTGAGGTTTTCCTGACTTCCATTGACATTCCATGGACTTCCTACAGGACTTTGCCAGCCAGTCACTGAATTTATGTCTGCAGTTTTATTTTGCTGTAGCAGCCCTTTTTTTAAGACATGTTAGAATTAGAAAAGTGAAAGAACATCTATAAATACAGCAGTTTCTAATTATCATTACATTTCACGTATTGAAGAATCATTGTCATTTCAATCCAAGGAGAGAAAAAAAATCAAACATAAATTATCAGATTTTTTTTCTTTATTCATTAATGGGATGAGGGCATCACTGGCTAGGCAGCATTCATTGCCCATCCTTAATTGCCCAGAGGGCAGTTAAGAGTCAACCACATTGCAGATACATGCACTTATATTCCTGTAGCCTTGGTAAATTAGGTATTCAGTATTTTTTCCAGGCCTTTTTAAGATCAGGACAGAACATCTGCAATCATATTTGATTCTCTGGCAATGTGAATGATTTTTAAGTGATTTCGTTAAAGGAAAAATCTCAAATGGAACACCCTGGGATTCTGGGTCTTAAGCTTTTCCACAAATGTTAACAGTTTGTGGTTCATTCTAGACTGTGATCTCTCTGTACCCATTTCAGACAAATACTGCAAAATGTTTGACAGCCAGTAATAAATTGAAGCTTCATGTTTAGTTCTGTAGAGAAGCCCCAATTCGTCTCTAGTTCAGATTGATTTTGCTGAAGGAGGACAGCCCTATTCTGATGTTACTCACGTAAACAGCAAGATAAATGCTTGGTTATGGTTTGAACAGTGAACACAGGATCACTTGTTAACATGGCCTTCAGCTTTTCACAAGCAGCCTGGCAATTCTCCTGCCTTTGATTCTACCTTTGATTTCTTCTACAGTTTGCCTGTCAGCAGCATAGCTATTGTGCTGAAGTTTGAGATAAATTTTTGGTAGAACCCACACATTTTTAAGAACTTCTTGAATTCCTGTTTTGTTGTAATGCTGAGTAACTGTGCTACTGTCTTTACAGTCCTGGGCAGAACTTGTCTTTTACTCCCTACATGTTCTAGATTGGTCACTTGGGCCTTAGCAAATTCACTCTTTGAAAAATTAAGCACAATGTCAACTGATTGGAAGCTTTCTTCCAGTACATACAGTTGCTCTCACACGTGTTTCTCAAGTGTCACTGTTCACTAGGAGGTTGTTTATATATATAACACAATTAGATAAGCCTGCCACTATTTGGTTCCGAGTCCAAACGGCATTGACATCATCCATCCAGAGTTCTGGAGGCAGAAATTTCCTTCATGTGGGCAGTGAAGTGAACCTGACAACACCTCTTGAGTAAATCTATCTTAGTAATGTCGGCTTCCTTCTACCTATGCAACCTTACATCTGGGAATAGGGTAGGAGTTGGTTCTGGTCATTGTGTTAACTTTTCAGTGGTCAATGCAGAGCCTAATGGAGAGCCCAGTTTGTGTGGGAGCAGCACTGGGAGTTCCAACTACTAGGACAGACCTGCTTATTCTCTTCTCAGTAGTCACATTATTTCATCATGTGTTTGCATTTTTACTGGATCTGGGATCTCAATCTGATGATTCACTTTCCCAAGCTTCTTAGCAACTCACTGATGTGGGTCCTTAAGGGTTCACCTGCTACTCACTGAGCTGGGTCCTTAAGGGTTCACCTGCTGTTCACTGAGCTGGGTCCTTAAGGATTCACCTGTTATTCACTGAGCTGGGATCTTAAAGGTTCACCTGCTATTCACTGAGCTGGGTCCTTAAGGGTTCACCTGCTACTCACTGAGCTGGGTCCTTAAGGGTTCACCTGCTATTCAATGAGTTGGGTTCTTAAGGGTTCACCTGCTGTTCACTGAGCTGGGTCCTTAAGGATTCACCTGATGTTGGTAGGAGCACTACAATTGCCTGTTCAGGCTCTGCTGTGTTTGTCTGCCTTTTGTTTAATTTTTAAGTGTTCTTGGGCCACTTCACAGGCTCATGAGATTCACTTTTGGAACTCACCTGCCTAGTCTAACATGGAAACTTCCAACTTCTGTTCTAAAAACCTCTCCTTGAGTCATTTCAGAGACCCTCACACTTGATGTCCATAAACTAATTCAAATGGAGTAAGCCCAGTGGACTCATTGGGTGAATCTATGGCAGACTATTGTTTTTAAGGTCTGCATGTACATTTTTGCATCCACTGTGACTGTGGGTGAAATGCTTAAGACTTCCAATGGATCATATCCAGATGACCCATAGAAAGGATATTATTAAGCTGGAGAGGGTTCAGAAGAGATTTGCCAGAATGTTGCCGGGTATGGAAGGTTTGAGTTCTCAAGAGAGGCTGGATCGGCTGGGATGTTTTTCATTGGAGTGTAGGAGGTTGAGAGATGACCTTATGGAAGTTAACAAAATCATGAGTGGTACAGATTGGGTTAATGGTAGGTGTCTTCCATAGGATGGGGGATTTAAAGACTAGGGGGCACAGTTTTAAGCTGAGAGGAGAGAGATTTAAAAAAGACACGAGCGGTAATTTTTTTAGAGGGTGGTTCACATGTGGAATGAACTTCCTGAGGAAGTGATGGATGTGGGAACAATTACAACATGTAAAAGATACTTGGATAAGTACATGAATAGGAAAGGTTTGGAGGGATATGGGCCAGGAGCAGGCAGGTGTGACTAGTTTAGTTTGGATTATGTTTGGCATGGACTATTTGGACCAAAGGGTCTGTTTCTGTGCTCTATGATGTTCTGTCAGACCATAACTGTGTACAGGTTTGGGTCAAATCCCTCACCATTATCTTTGCATGGGTCTCAGGGAAACAGCCTCTGGGAAACAAGTAGCCATGTCCATCATGGTAAGGATATACTGGTAATTTGATTTTGAGGTGGATTTGCACAGTGTCTATGTAGAGGTAAAGTTGCCACAGTCCCAGAGGACCACAAAGTTGCTCTCTGATTTAAGAGAGATGACAAGTGGTGAGTTTAACCCGAGGGTCACCACACCTAGGCCATGTCGAGAAGGCTGAACACCTTCATGGTGACCTCAGCCAGTACAGGGAATTTAAGCCACACTGTTGGCATCATTCTGCTTCATAAACCAGATGTCCAGCCAACTGAGCTAACCAACCCATGCTTGTTTTGCTGAATGGTTCCCCAAATCATGGGTGCAGGTTTCATTTCAGGTTGGGGTTCACCCACAATTTGAGAAGTGTCACAGGATTTTGCAGAACCTTCTGCTTCCCTGTGGAACTGTGGTCAGTAAAATTGCTGGCTATGGGCCTGAGTTTTATTTATATCGAATGAACCCAACCATCAGAAGTTTGTGAGCTAGGTGCAATATTTTCCTGTGGTATCTTGGCAGCACCACTGCCTGGTGGGTATATATTCGTTGCTTCCAGGTCTGTGAGAGGTTCTCCATTTCTCCATCAGCACCTTATTTTAAACATTGTATCATTCAGGGACGGTTCCTACGTCAGTTTCAATGCGAGCAGTTGGAGCTTGAGTCTTTAATATGGGATCTACTACTAAAGAAGTTCTATTTCTTACCTCCTTGAGGTCTTTCACAATCGTGAAGAAAAGGTTACAGATAACCAGATCGGAGGGCCTTCTGCTTGCAGTGTTATCTCAGTCTATCCCAGTGGCTGAACTGTTTTGGCCATGGACCATATAACCATCAGAGAAAAGGTCGGGGACTTTCTCCTGCAGATGTTCCACGACTGATCTCAGCGTGCTTCTCAAGGACCATCAGAGATACTATTACTTTTGATCCTGTTTGGTGAGCAGATCTATCCTGTCCACAAGAAACTAGGTACATCTCACATGATGGGCGCGACATGTACCCACTTTCAATCTTCTTTACCAGCAACCTGGCACTTAGGCACTCTTTACTGAAGTTCAGAAGGGTTTTGGCATAGTCATAGAGGTGTACAGCACAGAAACAGACATTTTGGTCCAACTCGTCCATGTGGACGAGATATCCTATATAAATCTAGTCCCATTAGCCAGAATTTGGTCCATATCCCTCTAAACCCTTCCTATTCATATACCCATCCAGATGCCTTTCAATGTAATTATACCAGCCTCCACCACTTCCTCTCACAGGTCAATCCATACACGCACCAGCCTCTGCGTGGAAATGGTTGCCTGTTGTCCCTTTTTAAATCTTTCCCCTCACACTTTAAACCTATACCCCTCTAGTTTTGGACTCCCCCACCCTGGGAAAAAGACCTTGGCTATTTACCCTATCTCTGCCCCTCAGATTTTAAAAACCGCCATAAGATCACCACTCTGTCTCTGGCGCTCCAGGGAAATAGCCCCGGCCTATTCAGTCTCTCCTTATAGCTCAAGCCCTCCAATTCTGGCAACATCCTCGTTAAATCTTTTGTGAACCCTTTCT
Source organism: Rhincodon typus (assembly GCF_021869965.1). Lineage (NCBI taxonomy): Eukaryota > Metazoa > Chordata > Chondrichthyes > Orectolobiformes > Rhincodontidae > Rhincodon > Rhincodon typus. The sequence continues at coordinate 15,898 of NW_025967661.1, read as the reverse complement.
AGTTTCACAACATCCTTCCTAAAGCAGGGAGATCAAAATTGCACACAGTTTTCCAAAAACGGCCTCACCAATTTCCTGTACAGCTGCAACATGATCTCCCAATTCCTGTACTTGAAGTGCTGATCAATAAAGGCAAGCATACCAAACACCTTCTTCACTATCCTATCTACCTGCAACTCCACTTTCAAGGAACTATGAACCTGGACTCCAAGATCTTTGTTCGGTAACACTCCCCAGGACCTTATCATTAAGTGTAAAGGTCCTGCCCTGATTTGCCTTTCCAAAATGCAGCACCTCATTTATCTAAATTAAACTTCATCTGCCACTCCTTGACCCATTGGCCCATCTGATCAAGGTTCTGTTGTACTCTGAAGTAACCTTCTTTGCTGTCCACTACACCTCCAAGTTTAGTGTCATCTGCAAACTTACTAACCATTTGTTTGGCTGGTCTTGGGACCCCTCAGTATGGCTACAGCCTTGTTCGCATCATTCTGGGGAAATGTGGCCACTGTTCTTTTGGATACAAAATCCTGATAACTTTCAGTGATCCCATTAATCTCATCCATAATCTCAGGGGTTTCTTTACAGGGATTGGCAGCTACAGCTTGGTAAACTATGCTTTCTGACTGACTCCAATGCTCTACATGGGGTTTATGTGTCCTGATAATTACCACATTTTGCCCATAGCCTCCAGTAATTGGACTGGACATGTCCGATCTTGTGGCAGGCCTTTTGGCCTCAGTTTTCATCTCAGGACATCCTTCTCCATCTTGAGTATGGCTGTGTGTTCAGTTTCCTATTACTGTCTCTAACTCTATCCTTTCTGCTTGCTTGGATTGACTGAGGGAGTGTTTCTTTTGGCTCAGGATTTTGCTGATCAGCTCATAATCATCAAACAGAGTGGCAGCTCGCCTGGACTCAGTCACTCTTTGGTCAATACAGTGTGGGGCTGGAGGAACACAGCAGGTCAGGCAGCATCAGAGAAGCAGGAGAGTCGACGTTTCGAGCCTAGAGCCTTCAATAGGACCCTTCATCACTCTTTGGTGTTCTGGCATATTCTTCTTGGGAAGGATATGTAGTTTTGAAATATTCAAGGAGAATTATTTCATGCAGAGTTTCGTAAGCGGTTTCTACCTTAAGGGGTCATACATACTGCTCAGAAGTTGCTTAAGCCTTTTAAATTCTACGTATGTCTAATCAGACAATTTCATGAGCAAACAATATCTTTCGTTGTATGCTACTAGCATGATCTGGTACACACTTAACATAGCCTTCTTCAATGCCTCAAACAATTTCTTCAGGCAGGAGGATTTAAACCTTGTTGCACTCTCCATGAGAGTTTACTCTGCATAATTAGAAGTTGAATATTAGCCTGGCCACCTGAGCTAATCATAGAATCACTACAATGTGGAAGTAGGCCATTCAGCCCATTGTGTCCGCACTGGCCCTCCATAAAGCATCCCACTCAGACCCACCCCATCTCCATAACCCCACATTTACCATGCCCGCACATCTCCAGACACTATGGGCAACTTAGCATGGCCAATTCACCTACCCTGCTCATCTTTGGATGTAGAAGGAAATGAGGGTACCCAGAGGAAACCCAGGTAGACACGAAGAAAACATGCAAACTCCACACAGACAATTGCCCGAGGCTGGAATCAAATGACAGGTACGTTCAGATGAGGCCAACTTTGACAAGGGAGCCTCTGAAACGTCCACGTTCTTCCTCAAATGAGGATTCCCCAGCACCATTGTTGACAAGGCCCTCAACTGGGTCTGACCCATTTCCCACACTTCCGCCCTCTCTTCCCTCCCGCTACAGCAATACGGTTCCCTTTGTCCTCACCTACCATCCCACCAGCATCCACATCCAGAAGATCATCAGACACCATTTCTGCCACCTCCAGTGAGATGTCACCACCAGACACATATTCCCCTCCCCTCCCTTGTCCACCTTCCACAGGGACCGTTCCCTCTGGGACATCCTGTTCCACTCTTCCTTCACCCCCAACACCTCCCCACAGCCCTATGACACCTTCCCCTGTAACCGGCGAAGGCTCAACACCTGTCCATTTACCTCCTCCCTCCCCAGTATTCAAGGGCCCAAACATACCTTCCAGGTGAAACAACACTTCACCTGCACTTCCCAGAATCTAGTCTACTGCATTCGCTGCTCACAATGTGGTCTCCTCTACATTGGGGAAACGAAGCGTAGACGGGTCAATTGCCTCGCAGAACATCTACGGTCTGCTCTCAAAAAAGACCCTGAGCTTCCCGTTGCCTGCCTCTTTAACACAACATCCTGTTTCCTGGCCAATATCTGCCTCAGGCTTGCTGCAGTGTTCTAGCAAAACTCAACGTAAGCTGGAAGAATCACACCTAATTTTCCACTTAGGGACCCTGCAGCCCTCTAGACTTAATATAGAATTCAATAGTTTTAGAGCCTAAACTCTCCCATGCCCTAGCCCCCTACCGCACACACCAGGCCTTGTTATCACATAGCCTGCCATCACGCAACCTATTGTTAGTCACTAACTGTTCCCATTAACAGCTATTCACCTTCCCAGCCAGATCGTTATCAATTCCTTCATCTATCCACCTGCTCTTCTCTCTCTTTGGGCTCTCTCCTTTATCTTATCATTTACTCCCTACTCCATTCCTTTCCCTATTTTCTGCATATTAACTGACATTTTCTCAGCTGCCATTAGTTCTGAGGAAGGATCACCTGATCCAAAATGTTAACTCTGATTGTGTTTTTTCTTCACAGATGCTGCCAGGCCTGCTGAGTTCTTTCGGTTTCTATTCAGCGTCTAGTTTTGGGCTGATAAGCAGCAAATCACAATGACAGAATATAAATGTGAAATGATACACTTTTGGAAGAAGGAACAAGGCAAGGGAGTGCCCAATAGATAGCATGACACCAGGAAGCTCAAAGGGACAGAGTGATTTTGGGGTATTTGCATACAGTTACCTGAAGATGGCAGGACAGGTTAATGGTGAAGTCAAGAAGGCATACAAAGTCCTTGCCTTTATCAGTTGTGACATGGATTATAATAGCAAGGAGGTAATACTGGCGCTGCACAGGACTTTGTTAAACCATGAACATGCGAGAGGAAGAATGTGATTGCACTGGAGGGGGCATAAAGGAGATTCACCAGGATGTTGCCTGGGATGGAACATTTCAGCTATGAAGAGAGAATGGATAAGCCCAGGTTGTCTTCTTTGGAGCAGGGAAGGTTGAGAGGTGACCTGATAGAGGAATACTAAATTATGAAGTGCATGGAAAAAATGAATAAAAACCAGCTGTTCCCCTTAGTCAAAGGGTAATAACAAGGAAGCATAATTTTGTAGTAAAAGGCAGGAGGTTTAGAGGGGATTTGAGGACAGCCTTTTTCACCCAGAAGATGGCGGGGGTCTGGAATGCATTGCGTGGGAGGGTAGTTGAGGCAGGAAGACTCACAATCTTTAAAAAGTACTTGGGTGAGTACTTGAGTGTCACAACATTCAAGGCGATAGGCCTAAAGCTGTAAAGTGGGCCTAGTGTCAGTAGTAGTATATTTTTGGTGGTACAGATTTAATGGGCTGAAGGGCTTTACTGTATGATCTGTGATTCTAAGTCATAGTCACAACACACAAAGTGCCAAGCAATTGCCATCTCTAATAAGAGTTAATCTAACAATTGCCTCTTAATGTTCAAAGTCAATACCATCACTGAATCCCTCACTATTGCCATTGGCCAGACACTGAACTGGACCAACGATTCTATATACAGTAGCTCCAAAAGCAGGTCAGAGACTGGGAATTCTGTGCTATAAACTCACGTCCTGACTCTTTTAATATCTGTCCACCATCTTTAAGGTGCAAATCAGAATTGTCATGGAATATTCCTTACATTGGAGCAAAGAACAAATTCACCCCAAAACAGCAGGGCAATTCAATCACCATAAATTGCATAGACTGAATCTCTGAAGAGCTGCTCCTCCTATCATAAGCTGGTTATCTCTCATATTTGCTGCTCATAGGCTGTCTAACCTATTGACAACAAACCCAAGTCAATACCAGAATGTGACTGGAGAATCAGCAAGAAGGTATGTGGTAGTGGTCAGGGGTTTCAGGGTCTGAGAGGGATGAATTAGCAGGGTTGGGGCAGAAAAAGTGAGAGCAGGGCTAGGACCATGCCTGGGGAAGTGTGAGATGCTGGACTAGGTGAGGAGAGAAAGGGGGCAAGGCTGCAGTTGTCAGGGGGAATGGGAGAGAGGTGAAGGTTTCAGGTGTTAGGGGGAGAAAGGGAGACTGTAACATATTGTTCCCAATTCTGAATATTGTGAGGAAGAAGATGAAAGGGGGGTCTGGTGGGGAATTAGAGTCAAAAACTGGAGAATCACCAAGGCCCGTGATTTCTCTCTCTAGTCCTAGGCAACACCATCTACAAGTTACCTTTCAAGCCACACTCCATCCTGACCCGGAACAATATCACCACTGTTGCTCAAGCAAAATCCTGGAACTTCCCATATCCTAAAGACTTGCAGGGGTTCAAGAAGGCAGCTCATCACCAACTTCTCCAAGGGCAATAAACGCTGGCCCAGCCAGAGATATTCACATACTATGAATGAACATTAAAAAAAAAATTAATAATGGTCTCCGTATGATCAGCTTGTTTCCAGTCCTAGCATGTATTTTCTAAATGTGCCCAATATCAGTGAGATGTACAAAGGGAATATTAATAATCACAGGAGGACATATTTCAGATGGATCTTGAGTCTCATCAACCATTCTTTAGCCAATGAAACAGATGAAGAGAACTCCTTAAATTAATTCTGTAAATGAAAATATTAAATAAAATGGTCCACTCATTCTGCCACGTCTTCTAAAAGATACAAATGATCTGGGAATATTCGAGCCCTGGGACTAGGGCAGAGATTGGACTGAAGCTGATTGCATAGTGTCAGACTGGAATGATTACAAAAGCTTGAAATTTTCATCCTCAAGTTGAGGTGATGAAAGGGAGTTGGAGTGGGGGGCTTATGATGGTCTTTAGGACAAATAATAAGTAGATCAGAAAAGTTAAGTCATGAACACTATTCTAAGTTAAAATATACCAGAAGCTTTCAATGCAAACTGAGGAAATGTTTCCTAACAGGAGTGATCAATATCTGGAATGGCCTCACAGCTGGAGCCAAAGAGCCCCAGATGCTGCAGTGAGTACATTGACAGGCAGCGTATCTACAGTTTTTATGCAACAACATATTGCATGGGTTAAATGTGTGCATAATTTTGACATCTTTGTTGTTTCCTATTTCCAGCATGTTAATATTCACCTTACTTCAACAAAGTCAAAATTAAACTTTGTTATAATATTTATTTCAAGATGGATGACTGAAGAAGAATTTATGGTTATTCACTGTTACAAGTCTGGGTCTGCCGCAGTTTTGTTCTTAGGTTCAGTGACATCTGGTTCCTCCAGTAAGTAAATCGTATGTTCTAGAGTTGACTCATGCTACACAATAGTAAATTACACCATTGCATAACCAGGAGCAAGTAACAATCGACGCGTTGCTCTGAACAGATCAGATATCTGGTTCAACTCTGAAGTGTACTCCCTCGTGGAAAAAGGGTGATACAGCTCCCAAAATGGTAGACCGTGATCTGTTGCTCATCGCTGACCTTGCTGTAGTCAGTGATGTTTTCCTGGGAATACTGCCAGGCTGTCAGAGTTCAACATCTGAGTCAAGGCTGTAGGCCTGTTTAAAAAGAACATCTGAATCCTATGTTGCACATAGAATCTCAGCTACCACTATTGGCCAGAGATTGGTGGAGGATGCACTGTGCACCAAAGTCCCCCTTTGTTTTATTGGACTGAAAGGACTAGGAGTTCGTTGTATCCTCTGTAGATGTCCGTTAATCATTCGGTCGGCATTTTTTTTGTACCTTACTGTGTCAAGGCACAAATAAAACATGCAGAGAGCGGATGCATAGAAGTGGAACAGTTACAATGAGATTCAGTTGATTCAATCAGTACAAACAGTCTTTACATCATTACACTAAATAATGAATGTTACTATTCTCCAAATCTTAATTAACCTGACTAAGTTTATATCAAAGCTTCAGCATTTTTTGTGGTCTGAGTGAAGGCCTGGAGCTCGTAGCAACTTGTTTAAAAATCTAAGTAGTGAAATTCATTTGCATAATTCAGTTTCCAGTGATGCAATGCAGATTATATGGACACCCCAGGGACAGACAGTGCTGGTCACTATGTGTGGGGCATGGACCTCTCGCTGCCAGAGGCAGTAAGGGAGCTTTTGCCCTCCTGTCTGTTGGTTTATGTTCCTGTACTGCCTTTATATCTGTGTGTTAACAACTAGAGGACAAGATCTTTGTTAGATAACCTCTGTCATGTCAATGGGACAAGGGACTTTCCAACATAATGTGTAAAATGTTAACAAATTGCTTAGCATTTTCAGTTTCTGAGACAACAAATTTGATCCCAAGTTCATTAGCCTCTCTGCTCCTATGATGCTGCTTGGCCTGCTGTGTTCATCCAGCCCTGCACCTTGTTGTCTCGGATTCTCCAGCATCTGCAGTTCCTACTATCTCTGATATTATTTTAGCTGTTGGTCAATTATGTTTTTAAAATCTGTGAATACACTAAATTCAGCATTTAAATAAATCTTCTCCAAAATATTTCCTATTAAGTCAAAGATCCAAAAGGATCTTTCAGTGAACACCGAGTGATGCTACTTTCCAGTCCTGTAGAAGCCTCCTTGAAATGACACAATGATGAAAAAATTGCAAAGCTTTTAGCCAGGAAAATCAACAGAGAACAATCTCAATGTTTACATAGAGTATGACTCTGCGGTGCTGCACATATTGACTTTGATGGGGTTTCTGGGGGTTTTACATGGGACATATGACACAGGAACAGGTCCTTTAGGGAGCACATAATTTACATAAAGCCAGCAAGCATTCAGGTGACTACAGAACCATCTCCAGACCCAGCTGCTCCCTGAACTTAAAGTCTGATGCCAGTCTACTTTTGTGTGGGGTGGGAGGGGGATTTGAGGGACTAATCCTTTCTGAATGTTCAACGCATCCCACCTGTTATTCTTGCATAAGGTAACAATCTAATGGCAAGACTTCATGAATCCAGTCCACCCTCCGTTGTTTTGTGTGGCCTAGACATCCCCTCTCTGCAGCCAGTTCACCTCACCTGTCTCAGTGCACTTATCCCTTGCACTGGACAAGCGTGAACTACGAACATAAAACATTACTCAGTGTCCAGAAATTGCTAAAGTGAGGGTTGGCAATTGTCATTAAAGGGAATCCTTGTTGCGAGAACTATGAAACATAACATTTTCTCCCCTGTTGATTGTAAATTTAATATTTTATTTCAATATATTTTAGCATTGGATTATGTTGGTTCAGAGTAAACTGGTTGCAAATCAAAAAATAGGCTGCTAAGATGAAGCAGAGGACAAATTTATAACAGGGGAATAGGTCAGTGCATCATGCCCAAATGCACAAGGTTTATTTGTGAACTGAGTGAGTCAGGCACTTAATTTAATGTCTTTTCTGTAACTTCCTGGTGGGCTATTCTCACTAACTGCAAATATTTGATCTATGCTGGCAGCCTCAGAAAGATTGCTAATGTTATTGTGTGGGGATCACTGTACAGCAGTCTCCTCTGCACACCTCCCCCCCCCCCAAACCATGGTAGGCCTCTTCAGATTAAACATAAGAATGGAGCATATAACCAGCAAACATAATTTTGCATGATTCTGACATAGCTGTACTCCAAAATTGCTTCTGACTAATGCAGCCTTTTAGAGCACTATTTCAGTAAATAATTGTTCTTTCACCATTACCTTGTGCATTATTCAGCTTTGTTCTTTCTGAGTTCAGTTTCTAATCATGGGTCTTGGAAAGATGCCCTCAGCAAAAGCTGCAGAGTGCCTTTTCTTGTGTGAGGTTCAGAATTTGCCCCAGAAAGACCCATGAGATAAGGAGATGGGTTCCAAGAACAAACCAGGGAGAGAATTCCCTTTGTTACAAGTTACTGCTTACCTAGTTCAGTTGAGAATGCCACTACCTGCAAGTTCCTCTCCAAACCACACACTGTCCTCACACCGAACTACATTATTGTTCCTGCACTCCTTCTGGCTCAAAATCCTGGAAACCCCTTCCTACAGTGTGTTGTGTGTATACCAAACTTCAACAGACTTTAGCACTCATTCAGAAACTACTGGAAGTCAGTACAAGCCTGCGGGAGACAGAGACCTGCATCAGGGTCCAGAGAGGACACACTGGGTGGGAGTGCGATGTCTACTCGAGTACGTCCCTTCACAGGGTCTGCTTGAGGCCTGAAACAGAGCAACAAGAGCTGGAGAATGGAAGATTGCTGAGGGGAAGGAAGGAAAAGCTAGGACTGGAGGAAAGAATAATTCTGGTTGCCCTTCTATAGGAAAGATGTGTTAAACTTGAGAAAAGATTTACAAGGATGCTCCCGGGACTGGACGGTATGTTCTATAGGGAGAGGCTAAATAGACTGGGGCTACATTTTCTGGAGCATAGGAGGCTGAGGGGTGACCTTATAGCGGTTTATAACATCATGCGGGACATGGATAGGGTGGATAGCCAAGGCCCTTTTTCCCCAGTGTAGGGGAGTCCAAAACTAGAGGGCATAGGTTTCAGGTGAGAGGGGAAAGATATAAAAAGGACCTGAGGGGTAACTTTTTCACACAGAGGGTGGCGCGTGTATGGAATGAACTGCCAAAGGAATTGGCAGAGGCGGGTACAATTACAACATTTAAAAGTATCTGGATGGGTATATGAATAGGAAGGATTTAGAGGGATATGGGCCAAATGCTGTCAAATGGGACAGATCAGGATGTCTATCGGCATGGACAAGTTGACCGAATGTCTGTTTCCGTGCTGTATAACTCTATGACTCTATGTCTCTAAGAAGACAGCTCACTACCACTCACTTAGGGGCAATTCAAAATGGTAATAAATGCTCATTTAGCCAGTTACTCTACATTCCATGAACAGATAAAACAAATTGGGATGCAGTGTGGCATTTGATGTCAATTTGTTCAGAAAGCTGAGGTGTTTGCTTTTTGATGGGCAAGTAGGTGCTATTAGGATCTACGATAGAGGGGTGGAAAGGGGAGAACTTCCTACGGCAGGAAATCAGTCTGGACCCAAAATTTTGGAGGTTCGCTTCTCGGACAAGATCTGAGGAGGCAATGAATAGGTTCCAGGTAACTCCATTTCTCAACGTTGAGGAGTTGCAGACTTGTTTTTACTGCCGGTGGGCATTGCTGGAGGTTTGAGTTATAGGGAGAGGCTGCATAGACTGGGCTTATTTCGCTGGAAGTTTGGGAGGTTGAGTGGTGACCTTATAGAGATTTATAAAATCAAGAGGGGCATGGATAAGGCAAATAGCAAGGCTCTTTTCCCTAGGGTGGGGGAGTTCTAAAATAGCAGGCATATTTTTAAGGTGAGAGGAGGAAGATTCAAAAGGGACTTGAGGGGCAACTTTTTCACAGAGGGTGGTTCATATGTGGAGTGAACTGCCAGAGGAAGTGGGTAGATGTGGGTACAGTTACAACATTTAAAAGACATTTGGACGGGTACATGAATAGGAAAGGTTTAGAAGGATATGGGCTAAATGCAGGCAAGTGGGACCTGTTTAGTTTAGGAAATTTGTCAGCATGGATGGGTTGGACCAAAGGGTCTGTTTCCGTGCTGTATGACTGTATAGAGTTGCATTCATATGGGATTTTTTTTTCATTAATTCATGGGATGTGGACTTTGCTGGCTGAGTCAGCTGAAGTTGCCCATTCCAAATTGACTTTGAGAAGGTGGTGGTGAGCTGCCTTCTTGAACTGTTATATTTCAGTTTGTGTAAGGACACCCTCGGTGCTGTTAAGGAGTGAGTTCCAGGATCTTGATGCAATGACAGTGAAGGAACAGATAAATATTTTCATGTCTGAGTGGTGAATGACTTGGTGGGGATCTTGTAGGTGATGGTGTTCCTGTGCATCTGGTTCCAATGTCCTTCAATATGGTAGTGGTCATGAGTTTGGAAGGTGCAGTCAAAAGGAGCCTTGGTGATTTCTTGCAGTGCTTCATGTAGTAGGTAAATACTGATGTGACTGGGTGTCAGTGGTGGAGAGGTTGAGTATTTGTGAATGTGGTGCCAACCAAGTGGGCTACTTTTTTTCTGGATAGCGTTAAGCTTTTTTTGTATCGTAGGAGCTGCACTCATCCAGGCAAATGGGGAACATTCAATAATATCCCTGACTTACGTAAATGGTGGACATGCTTTCAGGAGACACAAAGTGAGACACTTACTGCAGAATTCCTCACATCTGATCTACTCCTGTAGTCACAGTACCTCTGTGGCTAGTCCAGTCAAATTCTTCTTAATGATACCTCCAAGACTCAACACCAACTGCCTTGAACCCAGCCTCTTTAGCTTAATGGAGTCAGGTCAAAGGACATACAGCCAACTCACTCCAAGAGGTGGGTTATCCATTTTAAATATTATAAATATGACGCATGGCCTTGTTAAGGCAGCCAAAAGAAGGCAATTACTGATTTGTGGTAAAAAGAAGTGGCTTTTGCAGCATGAATGCTTTCCATTTTCCCACCAAATATATCTCCTTCCCTAAGTGATCCCTACAACAAAAGATCACCAATATCAGTCTACTTCCCCAGCTCCATGGACAGAGAGATCAAATCATCCCTTTCTCTAGGATTGTGGATCCAGTTTCCCAGCCTCTGACTGTTGCTCTTACATCATTCAGCCTGTACCCACTTCCATGTTATCACTACCCAAGCAGCAGGCTGTCTAACCTGCTCTTGGGGCTGGGTCCCCATTAAGAATGTTTCTTAATTGGCAGAGTTCCAAGCCTGTCCATTGGGTTGAATTTTAGGTTGGGAACCAGCCAGAGACAAATGTCTGCTGCAGGGTCAAAACCCAGACATTCTCAAATGAAACTCCTCTCTCCTACTCCTGACTCAGTAATTCACAAGGCTACAGAGCTGCTTTCTCCACATTAGGTTTTTGCACATCAGCAACATTCCTTATTGCTGGCAAGTTAAAACACTTTGTCACTTAATAGTGACCATAATTTAAGCTAAGACTTCAGCAAATGTTAGCAGTGTACATCCGAATGAATGGGAAATCATATGCTGCAGGCGCTCAATATACAAAACAGAGATCAAAGTCCACACTTAATTCAGCCAGGGTTGTTTATTCTGAAAAATATAGTTAGAAATATAAAGGCTAATTTTCTGAAATACCAACAATACCATAGTCATAGTCATAGAGTCATACAGAATGGAATCAGAACCTTCAGTCCATGCCGATCATAATCCCAAAATAAACAAGTTCCACGTGCCTGCTTCTCACCCACATCCCTCCAAACCTTTCCTATTCATATACTTAACTAAGTGTCTTTTAAATGTTTAACTGTGCCCGCAGCCACTAGCAATATTTGAAAGGACACAGATAATCAGAGCAAGCAAACAGAACGAAGCTGCTAAATTTTGTTGAACTCCAGATTGTTTTCCCCTCTTTAAATCTCAACCAATGGTCAAAAACAAACAGTGCTGAAACATTAAAACAAAAGGCACCGCTCAAGCAGTTGCCATACAAGAAAAATCTAAATTAGCTGGTGGGCCAGATTGTCAAGGCCTTGAAAATTACAACAATGGCAAATATCTGTGCCAGACTTCTAGTCATCTGATAAAGTAGGTTACATCTGCTTCTTCCATATCGTCTTAAAGTACGCTGTTTCAATTTATATAATTGAAAACACATTAACTACTTGAATTGCTTTAAGCAGTTTTAATATGGGCGGTACTGTGGAATACAAATATTATTATAGCACAGTAATTTAGCCAGAAACTTAAATGTATCAATGCACCTTGTCGATTTGTCATCAAATCTTTAAAAAGATACAAACCAAAATCCTTTATTGAAGAAGTTCCATTTCACTTGTATTCAGAAAACTTCCTGAAATTATGCCTGAATTTGTCCATCTCCAATTCTAATACTGATGAGTAATAATTTGTACATAATCTATGGTCATAAAATTGTTTTTCTTTGAATCCACTCCAGCAGTTGAAGAAACCAGATTATTTTAGACAAGACAGGAAAAAATACAGAGCTTGCAGCCTGCACTCATGTAAATAGGGGAGGAAACCCACAGATTACAGGATACTGCAATCTTGCTGGATTCCTCAGAGGATCTTAACTCAGGTACTTGAACATTTTGGTGAATTTTGGACTGAAGCTGACAAATATTTTGTTACCAAGAGGCAGTGACAACGTTTGGAACCCCTCCTCTTTCCAATATTTCATGAAATTACGTTGAGTGTACAGCACAGAAAGCAGGGCATTTGATCCAACTGACCTGTGCCAGCCTAGGCCTTCTCCCATCCCGCTGCATCTGATTCTATCAATATTTTTTCAATACTAATACTTTACAGAGCAGTCTGCGGGCCCACAGGATCAGCTATGCACAGAAACCATGTGACGGCAATACATGGGAATATCTGGAAGCATACGAAACCCAGTTGGGGATGTGGAAAGGAACAGGGACAAAGCTAGACTGGGCACAGACTGCCTGTAGTACATTATACAATTGATCTAAGCTTCTACCCAATCTGCTCAAGGAACCAATTATCAACTCTACTCCAATTATCAATGCTGCTCCAGAATGTGGACATTCAGAGGCCTTTAGGGGTATGCGAAGGGCTTTGTGCGGAATCTAGGACAGAATTATTTCTTCTGTGGTTACCACAACCTGTGGAATGCCATTTGATGAATGGACCCTTAACAAAGGTCCGTAGTCAGTAATTTTTTCAGCATCTAAGTTAAAATAAAAACACACAGTCTTTAGGTTTAGTTTGTCTTATTTGGATTTTTTTTAGTTTTGTTCTTTATTGTTTTGTTTTATTTTGCACAGAACTATAGGGATTAATGTAAACTTTGGTTTGTGGTGTCAATGGGAATATAATGAGTGGCTTGTCATTATACACTAATTCAAACATCTATTCTCAAAATTAAATTTATCCTCAAAGTTTAAATCAGTGACTGAGAGACCTTTAATTAATTTCCCCTTGTATAATCAGCTGCTCAAAATACCTTGTACTAGAGATAACAATTTGTTATTTATCACTTTTGTATCTCATAAGATTTTATTTACTGGCATCACCTTTCCAGTTATTGAAATAAAGGCTAATGCTTCTTATTTATGTTTTTGGTGTTTCCTTGACACCCCCAGAACAAAGTAATAATGATACGAAATTTTTGGCATTTGCAACCATTTGAGGAGGTTTTTCTCTTTAAATTAGGGCACCATTAAGTATGGTGTAAAAATCTTTAAATGAATCACTAAAAAGAACATTACTAATGTACAGCAATGAATTTAGTAAATTATTTTGTTTTGATGAAGAGTCATGTTAGCTTCAAAATGTTAACTCTGTTTCTCTCTCTACAGACGTTGCCAGACCTGCTGAGTTTCTCCAGCAACGTTTTGTTTTGTTTCAGATCCTCAGCATCCACAGTTCTTTGTTTAATATTATTGCAGGGCTGGTGACTTTCCTGGTTTGTGCCCTGCCCAACGCAGATTCAAAACAAGCAACCACATCTTTAACTAAGAGAGCTTTCAAAGTAATGTACAATTGTAATGTGAGAGAGGTACATAAAACTGTGTTCAATGATTGTTTGCGCTGATGCAAATCAGGTTCATGCGTATCAAAATAACACAGGTACTTTTTTTTTCCACTGCAACATTCTGAATGACAATAAAAAAAACTCCTCTTTTTACACGGACTTTCCACCTACCGCATTAAATGAAGGTCTGGTCTGGGTTAGAATTCTGATCACAATTGATGTGGGGTAGCACAGTGGCTCACACTGCTGCTTCACAGCGCCAGGGACCAAGGTTCAATTCCACCCTTGGGCGACTGTTTGGAGTTTGCACATTCTCCCCGTGTCTGTGTGGGTTTCCTCCCACAGTCCAAAGATGCGCAGTTTAGGTGGATCGGCTATACTAAATTGCCCACAGTGTCCAGGGATGTGTAGGCTGGCTGAGTTAGCCACGGGAAATGTAGGGTGGGAGGGTGGGTCTGGGTGGAATGTTCTTTGGAGGGTCAGTATAGACTGGATGGGTCGAATGGCCTGCTTTCACACTGAGGGGATTCTATGATTCTCTTTAAGTTGAAGTGACATTTCACGTCATGATTTGAGAATGACGAAAGCATCTGTGTTGCTTTAGCTGGTTCACGGATATTTCAGTTTGGATGTTTATCGCCGGTTTTCTTGTGAAGGCAATGACTTATTTCCAAGGATATCAGGCACTCTCCAAGTGACACGTCTGGAAATCAGTTTGTATCAGGCTTTTAGCACAAAGCCAGCGGCTCGGGCGGAATTGCAAGGCCGAAGCTGACGAGTTAGAGATGATCAGGTGTAATTGCTGCGCTTGCGACAAGGCTTTGCGTAAATCAGCAATTGTTTTCCGGAGGCACTGCGTTTATTACGCAGCAGAGAAGTACCAACCATCACAGATACAACCCCGGAGAATCAAGTGAGTCTGGGGGTGGGACAGAATGTGGTCATCAAAACAGGCGAGCAAGGGTTCGGTAGTGCGAGGGAATGCGAAGCCAGAAGAATCCCCTCTGTCCGCGGCTCCATATTTAGGCAAGATATTTTAATAATTTTTTTTGGTGTGTGTTGTGTGCCTGCAGTGCTACGGTGTTGATTTGGCTGCTGTGCATCTGAGAGAATTGATAGGCAAAAGGACTTAAATCAGTTTCAATTCAGTGACAGAGAAAAAAAAGGGAGCAGGCCATTCGGCCCTCCGCCCCCATGTCCGCCCCCGCCACTCAAGAGGATCACGGCTGATCATCCAAGCTAGGAGCCCCTTGAGGTGCTCTCCCCATATCCACCGATTCCTTTAGTCTTAAGAAGAAGTGCAGAAGCAAAACGTTTGGAAATACTCATCAGGTCTGGCAGCTTCTGAAATGGTGACAGTGGAGCACACAGGCATACCAAAATTGAACTTGGCACTCTTGCGGCGCAGTGCTAGTGTCCGTACCTTTGAGCCAGAAGGCCCAGGTAGAAGTCCCACCTGCTTCAGAGGTGTGTCATAAATAACCTGTCTGGTTAAAGTATCTACCGCATTGAATTTTTCTGCGCCCATTTTAGTCCTGAAAAGAAAACAGGTACTGCGTGATCAAATTTCCTGGCCAGTGGAGTGCCACTCGGTGCTGTATTTGATTGTAGCTAGCATTAGAACCAAATCAAATCTCATGGACAACTCACTTTCCAGAATGAGTAACTAGGCAACGATTAGCAAAAGCTATTGCCAAACTTTCACCTCTAAAGCCTACTGACACTGAGGCGTCCCTAACTGTGCCGAGGTTGAAATTTAACGTTAGATTTTGATGAACTGCACAATTAAGTTTCATATCAGGCAGACTACTGATTTGAAGCCACGGCGTAGCCCCATAAAGTGATGTTTCAATTGATCAATATTTAACTTTCACCTTTTATTTAATGCCACAAGTTGTGTCATGCTGCAAACATCAATGCTGTGTTTATGTGTATGCAAATGTTATTCAAGAGAAAGAAAAGTCAGTGAATACAAAGTATTTCAAATGCAAAGAACTATTTGAAACTAATTGCATAAGTAAGCACAACATTGGGTAGACATTAAAATACTGCTAATGGTTCTGTACTGTACTTTAAATCCAGTGACCATTGTTGTTGGCATGAAGTCCCGCAAGGAATAAGGAGCTTTGATGTACCTATAGCACCTGTGAATGGGGTTGTCTAGGACAGGCTCTGCTCTGGAACACAAAACTTGCACTTTTTTTCTTA
>NW_025967660.1:8071-25000 GCF_021869965.1 Rhincodon typus | reverse complement strand
CTGACTGGCATTGGGCCTTTAGTGGCATTCAGGAGCCTGGGATGTGGTGGGGTGCAGCTGGCGAACACCCCAGCTGCCAAGAGCTGCCATACAAACATATGCCCGCAGCTCTCCTTTCTTGACAGTGTCAGTGGGGGCAATGGTGTGGCCAGCAAGGAGAGAAGCTTCGACCAGAACGAGTGAGTGAGGACGGAAGGATTATGAGGAGATGACTATGTGAAAGAGAGTGTTGCTGGCTAGTAAGGGGTAGGGGGTTAATTGAGAAATGGGGAGGGTCTGTCTCTCAGCTGGCCCCACTGTTCCTGAACAAATAATGATTTAAAGGGTTATGAGAAGCAGGCAGGAAAGTAGAGTTGAGGCCGAGATGAGATCAGCCACGATTGTGTTAGATAACAGAACAGTCTAAAAGGGGCTGAGTTGCCGACTTCTGCTCCTTGTTCCTATATTATTATGTTATCAGCTTTTCCAGGCAGTGATTACAAAAGGAACTTATCAGTCTTCCCTTGTCAGTAGGATTCTAAGCCATGTCCCAAGTGCATTAGCTTGAATTTCTGGAAAACCAGCCCAGATTATTACCATTACACCACCATTTTCCCCGGTATTATTTTTGCAAAAGAGCAGAAAATGAAGTGGCCTTGAACAGAATCCATAATAGTCTGTTTTGGAGCCAAGAAATTGCTCCAGCTTGGAATTAGTTTGAACCAAACTTGGCTAAAGGGGAATCGGCCTAAAGGCTGAGATGGTGCAAATGAGAATATTCTGAGGACATGGGCTTGAATCCCACCATGACAGGTGGTGCAATTTGTTTTGAACAAAAAGCTAGCCTAATGGTGACTGGTATCAGCAATTGTAAAAACCCATTTGGAACACTAATGTCCTTTAGCGGCAAAGATCTATAGAGCTAACCTGGTCTGGCCTACATGTGACTCCAGACCCACAACAATGTGGATGATTCTTAACTGCCCTCTGGACAATAGATGCTGGTGTAGCCCATGACACTCACATCCTGTGGATAAGTAAAACACATGCTCATATTATAATGATAGCTCACTGAACAACAAGTGTTTATTTTGATGCTCCTTAATTACCAATAGCTAATAGGCTGGTTCATCGTCATATGTTTGCAAATTTCCATCCAGGTATTGGGATTTTGGTAGTTGTGAGCACAAGATAGTTGTTGATATTTGCGAAGTTGCATATCAATTGAGAGTTTGGTTTAGGTATCTGAAAGGCAAGAAGACACATCATCAAAAGCTGAAATTGTTCACATGGGAAGGGAGATGCCAAAGGCAGTGAGGTGGTTGAAGCTCTGATGATCCTAAAGTGTGTAGACAAGGTATGCATCAATATATTTAACGGTTACTGGTTGTATAACATGAAGGCCTAGCCTTAAACTTAGAGGTAGGTGAATGAAAAGACGGTTTAGACTGAAATACTTTCAATCGAAGGCAATGATGTAAGAAATGGGCTTCCAACGGTAGCTGATAGTATCATCAAATTCAAGACAGAACTAGACAAATACTTGGTGAAGAAACTTGATAAAAGAATATGAGGCATTGTGGAATGCAATATCTCTGAGTCACTGGGACTGGCCAAATGAACTCATTTCCAATTGTGTATATCCATCACCAACAAATTCGGTATATATTGCGCATTTGACGAAATGATCAGAATTCTACAGTTAAGCTTAGAAACAGAATTGCAACATAGAGAGGCAGGGTCCATATAATTGGGTAATAGGGCACCAGTGACCTATGTGCCGCTTCCTACCCCTGTCCAACCAGGCTGTGATTTTCCCAGGTTCACCTGTGGAGGAATTTATACCCTGCAGTGACCATTTAACACCAACTTTACCACATTCTGCCACAGTTGCTCAGATTTAACCAACAGTGAGTAAGTTTAACAGCAAGTGTTCAGTCTGCGATGTGAGAAGTTATGCATAACCTTTCTACTCCTCCCCAAAGTATGAACTCTCCTCTCCAGCTCCCTCCCCTTGGTCCATCAGCGACAAGTCCCTCAACACAATCTTCCCTCCATTACTAGGCCCTGCCAAACCAGCCCCATGGAGACTCTGGTGTTGCTCAGAGTCTGGTCTCCAAGACTGAATATCTCCCTCAGGGCCTGTTGCAGTGCCAACAGTAGTGTTGTTGGGACAAGAGTGGTACGGCCCTTTGATCAGCTGGATGCTCTTCACAGTGATCTGTCATCCTCACATGGTCGCCTCAAGCAAATTAATGGCCTGGCTGTTATTGAGGTGGCAGCTGGGTGGGACACTCAAAAGCAGAGCCAGACTCACTCCCATGACAACCCTGTCCCAGCAGAAAATCCAACAATCTCTAGCCCCTTCGCTAAAGCATTCAAAAACTAATATGACACTGATCCACATAGACAGAAATTTGACCAGGTGACCAAAAGCTTGGTCAAAGAGGTAAGAGTTATGGAATATCTTAGAGGAGGAAAGTCAGTTAAAGAGGAGAAGAGATAGAGGGAGAAAAGTCCAGAGCTCAGAACTTGGCAAATGAAGATGAGGCCATTGATGAGAACTTAGGTGCTCAAAAGACCAGGATTAGGTGAGTGCACATGTCTCAGGAGGATGAAGGGTGAGAAAGGTTTCTAGAAGTAGAGAGGGGAGAAGGCATGGAGACATTTTGAAAATGAGGGTGAGAATTTTCATATCAGGAAGTTGCTTGATCAGAAACCTGAGTCCTAATGAAGTTAAGTCTGGGGAACAATGAAGGAAAATAAAAACAAGACAGATGAGTTGAACAGGTGTTTTGTGTTAGTCTTCACTACAGGTAATGTCATATAAATAACCAAATCAGGAAATGGAGGACAGAGAGAAACAAAAAAATACAACTACAAAAACAAAAATTACAATTACTAGGAAATTTGTGCTGAGGAAATTGTTGGACTTATAGGCTAATAATCCTTATGGGGTGCTTCCTAAAATCTGAGAAGAAGTGGCTAGTGACATAGTTCATGTGTTGGTTTTAATTTTCCAAAATTGCCTATATTTTGTGAAGGTTCTATTTCAAAATGAAACAGCACATGTAAATGGTGGGGAAACAGAAGGAAACTACAGACTAATTATCTTAACACCTATCGTAGGTAAAATGTTAGAACCTATTATTAAAGGGCGCACTTAGGAAAATCCAAAGCAATCAGGCAAAATCAACATGATTTTATGAAAGGGAAATCATGTCCAACAAATTTGTTGGAGTCATTTGAATAAGTAAGATCTAAATATTTAAATATTTTAAATATTTTTAAGGCAGAAGTAGGTATATTCTTGATTACTATGAGGACAAAAGATTATAGGGGATATGCAGGAATGTAGAGTCATAAAGTCATAGAGGTTTTCAGCATGGAAACAGGCCCTTCGACCCAACGTGTCTATGCTGCCCAGTTTTCACAATTAATCTATTCCAATTTGTATGTGTTTGGACCATATCCCTCCATACGTATCCCATCCATATACTTGTCCTAATGGTTCTTAAATGACAAAATTGTACTCACCTCCACCACTACCTCTGGTAGCCTATTCCAGGCACTCACCACCTTATGTGCGAAAAAAATTGACACTCTGGACCCTTTTGTATTTCTCATCTCTCACCTTAAACCTATGCCCTCTAGTTTTAGACTCCCCTAACATGGGAAAAAGCTTTTGTCTATCTACCTTATCTACACCTCTCATGATGTTTAAGACTTCTGTAAGGTCACCCACTCAGTCTCCTACACTCCAGAGAAAAAAGTCCCAGCCTATTCAACCTCTCCTTATATCTAAAACCTTCCAATCCAGGTAGCATCCTGGTAAATCTTTTCTGCACTTTTTTTAATCAAATAGTACCCTCTCTACAGTAGGGAACATTGGAAGCAGTTCAGAGAAGGCTTCTTACACTAATACCAGGAATGTGTGAATTGTCTAATGAGGGAGAGTTTGAAAAGGCTAAGCTTGCACCTCAAAAACATATAAGACATGCAAGGGCTGAAAAATGGGATTAGCATGTTTTAGACCAGCACAGACGGAATGGGTTGATGGGCTGAAAGGCCTTTCTCTTTGCTATAGGCTTCTATTGTACCGGAGTTTAGAAAGACAAGAGGCAATGTGATTGAAACATATAAGATTCTGAGAGTTGAATGTAGAAATGTTGTTTCCTCTTGCTGGAGAATCTAGAATTTGGGGTCATAGTTTCAGAAAAATGGGTCACCCTTTAACGCTGAGACGAGGACAATTTTTCTCTCCAAATGTCAGGAGTCTCTGCAATTCTCCACCACAAAAGGTGGTGGAAGCAGAGTCCAAATATTTTTAAGGCACAGCTAGATAGATTCTCGGTAAGCAGGGGGGTCGAAGGTTATCAGGGATAATTGAGAATGTGGTGTTGAGATTACATTCAGCTCAATCGTAAACTTATTGAAAGATAAAGCAGGTTCAAGGGGCTGAGAGAAGAAAATGTCGGTCAGTATGTTTGTCAGAAAACAAAGGGGTCATATAGAGGAATGGGACTTAGAGTCATAGAGTCATAGATTTGTGCAGCATGGAAACAGACCCTTCAGTCCAACTCGTCCATGCTATTCAGATATTTTACATTAATCTAGTATTTGACCCATATCCCTCTAAATCCTTCCGATTCTTGAACCCATCCAGATGCCTTTTAGATATTTTAATTGTACCAGCCTTCACCACTCCCTCTGGTAACTCATTCCATACATGCACCAGCCTCTGCATGAAAAAAGTTCCTTTTAAATCTTTCCCCTCTCACCTTAAACCTATGCCCTCTAGTTGTGGACTCCCCTACCCCAGGGAACAGACCTTTACTATTCACCTATCCATGCCCCTCAGGATTGTACAAATCTCTATAAGGTAACCCCTCAGCCTCCGACCCTCCAGGAAAAATAGTCCCGGTCTATTCAGCCTCTCCCTCTAGGTCAAACACTCCAACCCCAGTAACATCCTTGTAAATCTTTTCTAAACCTTTTCAAGTTTAACAACATCTTTCCTATAACAGCGAGTCCAGAATTGAATGCAGTCTTGTTGCAAGTTAGGAAATGGACCACTGAACTTTGCATGTCCTCAGTTTTACAGAGGGTATACTGTCGGAGTCCAAACAGAAGACTGTTGGTCGATAAGGTGGGATCAGGTGTTGTAAATCCATTGCTGTATCATTTTGTAAGAACCTAGTTCCAATCAGCATTATAAGGCCTTATTTGACAATTATTGACATGCACTAATTATTTATAATGACTTATAGCAGCTTAAAAGCATCTAATAAGACTTATATGGACCCTGGCAATAGCTCAGCTAATGTCAGTTCAGTATGTGATATCTAAAGCAATTTGGATAAGGCCCCCCCCCTTGTGGTTCAGTGGTAGTGTCCCTACCCCTGGACCAGGAGGTCCAGGTTCAAGACCCATCTGCTCCAGACATGTGTAATAACATCACTGATCAGGTTGATTAGAAAATATCCTAAACTTAATTGGAGTCAATTAGCCTCCCATACTTGGGATGGATTTGCACTCAAATCCTCTCCTTCCCTTCTTTTCAATGGACCCCCATAAACTCAACATCTTGGGCCCAACCACACTGGACTTGCCTGAAGATTTCCTTCTGTGACTCAGTGTGCACTTTTTGCTCAAATCTCCTTTCAGGAGTGCTTTTGCATTTTCTTACTGCATTATGTAAATATAAGCTGCTGTGACTAAGTTGCGGTGAGAGATTGGAAGACAGCAGAAACTGTTATTAGCCACTGAGCAATAGACGCAGGGATTAGCAAACATCCCCAGTAAACAGTTGTGTCTAATGGAGTCAGAACTTAATGGGTAATTCTTCCCTATTTGCAAACGATTATGATAAATCTGTTAATATACTGTTAAGCAAAAATCCTACAAGGGACTGTTGGCAATTTTAGGAGAGAAATATGCAACATTTTTGCATGAGATTTCTGTCATCTTATTGTCCAGTCATAGAGTCATAGAGATGTACAACATGGAAACAGAACCTTTGGTCCAACTCGTCCATGCTGACCAGATATCCTAAATAAATTGCTATTACGAGGGGGCATAGTTTTAAAGTGAGTGGAGGTAGATATAGGGGAGACGTCAGAGGTAGGTTCTTTACTCAGAGAGTGGTAAGGGCGTGGAATGCATTGCCGGAGAAGGTAGTGGAGTCGGCCTCATTAGGGGCATTTAAGCAGCTATTAGATAGGCATATGGATGATAGTATAAGGTAGGGGTGGAGGTTAGATAGACCTTAGGATTAGGGTAAAAGTTCAGCACAACATTGTGGGCTGAAGGACCTGTACTGTGCTGTACTGTTCTATGTTCTATGTTCTATAAATCTAGTCCCATTTGCCAGCATTTGGCCCATATCCCTCTAAACCCTTACTATTCATTTACCCATCCAGATGCTTTTTAAATGTTGTAATTTAAGTGTTGTAGATCTTAACCTTTTCAAGAAAGATGAGATAACATCTTGAGTGAAAATTTTCGGCAGAAGAATGTAAGACAACATGTTACATAGTTAATTGCTGATATTACAATAATTATTTATTGGTTTTATGTTAATTTGTACAACTGTTCCTGAGAAAAACAAGACAACAGGAAGATCACAGTCTATTATCTATGTATTTTTTGCACAATTGGTTTGAGCTTCCCTCTGGATCCACGTAAAAGGAAAGTATGTAGATTAGCTACTTTGCCTCAAGATTGCATGCAATGAGTCAAAAATATTTTCAAAGCCAGAGCATTAACACATTAAACAATACAGTACTTTCTGAGTTGAGTTTGGTGATTATTGACTCGCTAACCTTCTGTTATTTTGATTTTTCTCCCCTTTCATTCAGAAGGTAAATGGCTTGTAGGTTAACAATGAGAAAATTCTTCTTTTCCTTTAGCTGAGGTGCCTAGGTAAAGGTTCCAGGTCCATGGCACAGGGCTCCCTGATGGTGGGATCTTGCTGTGCCAAAGTTGGCTGCTGCATTTGACTCTGTGACACTGGTGACTGCACTTCACAAAGTAACCCCCAGTTGTGGAGTGCTTTGCGATAGTTAAAGACTGCGATAAAGTCATAAACCAAACGCAAATGTTCTCTTTCTTCAAACAACAGCAAGAAGGGAGAAAAATTAAGTGTAGAGAAATAATAAGGAGAGGCAATGGCCTAGGGTATTATTGTTGGTTAATCCAGAGAACCAGATAATGACCTGGGGACTTGGATTCAAATCTCGCCACGGTAGATGGTGAAATTTGAATTCAATAAATATCTGGAAGTAAGAGTCTAAAGATGACCATGAATCCATTGTTGATTGTTGGGAAAAACCCATCTGGTTCATTAATGTCCTTTAGGGAAGGAAACTGCCATCCTTACCTGGTCTAGCCTACATGTGACTCCAGACCCACAGCAATGTGGTTGACTCTTAACTGCCCTCTGGGCAATTAGTCATGGACAATAAATGCTGCCTAGCCAGCAATGCCCTCATCCCGTGAATGACTAAAAAAAAACAATTATTTCGATAAGATAGAATGTGAGAGGAAAAAAGCCCAGGAAACGCATCAATGGACAATGAAATTAGAGGCTAGAGGTGAAGAATTCGGTTGGC
The DNA here is from genome assembly GCF_021869965.1 of Rhincodon typus. Classification (NCBI taxonomy): domain Eukaryota; kingdom Metazoa; phylum Chordata; class Chondrichthyes; order Orectolobiformes; family Rhincodontidae; genus Rhincodon; species Rhincodon typus. The sequence goes on along the minus strand of NW_025967660.1, from coordinate 17,408 downwards.
TAGGTATTCATGTTTCCCATCCAGGAGTGTGAGGGAGGTCCTGGCACAGATTTAGTATTTAATTCAATGGATTCTGAAATGTATTTGTACAGCAGGTATGAGCTCCAGTTGGAGACAGCATGATTTTCATAGCAATGACATGCTTATCATCGCATAATGCACATTGGGAAAGATGTTTTCTCTGGCATATTTGAAAATAAAGGAGGAGATTCTGTCTCTTTAGACCAAAAGACTGTCTGCTCTGTGCTGACGGATTGATAATAACTCGTATCAAAACACCTTGGAATGTTGGCTCACCTTGCTGGCGGAGTCACTAGCTCCCAGCCTCACCCCTCCCCTGATTCAACCCTCCTCTGTTATCATTCCAGAGGAAACTCAGCTCTTTATCATCTCTGGGGCACTAACCAAAACACAGACAGCTTGTCGCCCTGTGTGCGTGACTGCCACACAGCCACTCCCAGTGGCTTTTCCGATGCAGGTACCTGTGACTGCTGGGGAGGCAGAGGTAGGGGTTGGCGAGTGTACTTTTTTTCAAAACTTCTCGTTGAGAAGCGCCACACAAGTGGGTCATGCAAGGAATTCCAAACTGAGCATGACTGGCCCCACCTCTGGCGCCATATCGCCCATCCTCACCCTTTACCCTTTGTTTTCTATTTTTGTTTTCCCGCATATACTTCACTGCAATCGTGCTTCACATTTACTTTAACCTTCACCTGGCCAGCAGGTCTTCCACAGCCAGAGGTCGAAAGGCAATGCCTGTTCTATGCTATACTTCGCTTTATGGTGCCTACTTCCATTTCCTTTGATTGTTGATGTCATTATAAGGCAGGCAAAGACTTCAGCTGCTATGAAATACATTCAAGTTTCCCAAAACATCTCTACGAACCATAGTTGAAACTAGGGTTTATCCATGTTCACATACATGGAACTTCTCCCTTAAATTGTCTGTAAAAAGAAATAAAAACGAGAGGACATAAAGCAAGACATAATGAGAGAAAAAACCCTTTTTCACTCAGCCATTAGTTAGGACATGGAATACATTGCCTGGGAATGTAGTTAGAGACAAGATCAACTGAGTCATTCAAAAGGGACATTGGATGATTATTTGGATAGAAGTGGTGTGCTGGGATATGGGGAAAACGCAGGAGATTGGCACAAGGGGATAAAACTGGCGCAGTCATGATGGTCCAAATGGCCTCCTTCTGTGCCATACTAATAAGAATCCTACCATCATAGAATTTTACAGTACAGAAGGCTATCCACTCTATTGTGTCTGTTATAGCTCCAGAAGGAGCTACCCAACTAATTCCACTCTCTAGCCCAATCTCCATAGCCCTTTAACTTCATCACTTACAAAGCCTGTGATACTGCGATTATTAATCCTTAAACACACTTGCTATATTTTTTATATTCTTCCAAACAGCTTTTCCCAAATCCAGGTGTTATCTCATCTGAGCAGGCCATTTTTCACATATGGCTGGCTATTGGACTATGGACGGCATCGCACCTGAATGTAATTCTCTCCTTGCCTACTTGCAGATATTTTTGCGCAGGGAACACCAGACATTGCTCTGGTGTTGAGCTCCTCACTGCTCCTTCATCACTCCTGTGGTGTCAGTCCTAGTTTTAATAGATTAGTTTCACATAGACCAGGGATGGAGCTTGGAGCTTTCTGATGTGGCTAGTTCAGACTTACAGTGACCAGTGCATTTACCCATCAAGTGACTATTAATGTTCATGTAAGAAGACTGAGCGATGTTAATTTTTTAATCATTTAGGGAATGTAGCTGACTAGGCCAACACTTATCGCCCATTCCTAGTTTGTCTTGAGAAGTTGTTGGTGAGTTGCCTGCTCGAAATGCCACTGTCCACTTGGTGTTGGCACACCCACACTGCTGTTCGGGGAGGAAGGTCCAGATTTTAACACAGTGACAGCAAAATAATGGTGATTTGTTTCCAAATCTGGATGATGTGCAGCTTGGCAAAGCTTGACATTTGTGGTATTCTCGAGTATCTGCCAACCCTGCCCTTCTAAGTGATAGAAGTTGCGGGTATGGAAGGTGCTGTCTAAGAAGCCTTGGTATGATGTATCATTTAGGTAGTACACACTGCTACATTGTGCATCAGTGGTGGAGGGATTGGATATTTATGGACGTGGTGCCAATCAAGCGGGCTGCATTGTCCTGGATGGTGTCAAGCGTCTTGAGTGTTATTGGAGCTGCACCCATCCAGGAAAGTGGGGAGTATTCTATCACACTCTCAACTTGAGTAAATAGTGAACAGGTTTTTTTTTTCTGAAGTCAGCAGGTATGTTGCTCACCGTAGATTTCCCAGCCTCCTCCTGCTCTTGCAGCCGCAATATTGATAGTCCAATTCAGTATTTGGTCAACAGGAATGCCCATGATGTTGAAAATTCAGTGACGGCAATGCCATCCACTGTCAAGGGATGATGATTAGATTGTCTATTGTTGGAGGTAGTCATTTCCTGGCATTTGTGTGGCATGAATGTTAATTAGCTCTTACCAACACAGGTCGGGATATTGTCCAGGTCTTGCTGCATTTGACGTGGTCTATTTCAGTGTTTGGTACACTGGCTGGATATTGTGCAATCATCAGGAAACATCTCCCCACTAACTTTGTGATGGAGGAGAAAAGCATTAATGAAAAACATAAGATAGCTGGGACAAGAACGTCACCTTAAGGAACTTCCGCACTGATGTTCTGGAACTGAGATGACTGACATCCAGCAACCAGAACCATTTCCATTGTTCCAGGTATGACTCTAGCTAGTGGAAAGATGATTCTAGTTTAGTTCTGGCCCTTTGAAACCATACTCTGTCAAATGCTGCCTTGGTGCTGAGGGCAGTCATACTTATTTGTCCTCCTCAGCTCAGCTCTCTTGTCCATGTTTTGGCCAAGTCTGTAATGAGATCAGGAACTGAGCAGTTATGGTATAGATGCAAATGGAATGTCATGTAATGTGCCAGTTACTTGTACAGGAGAACCTTCATTTATTTAACTGAGTGGAATTGGAGGTTTGTGTGGCTGTGTGTGCCTGAGAGTTTGAATGTGAGTGTATGTGCATGTTTGAGTTTGTCTGTGTACGTACGTGTATCTGTGTGTGTGTATGAGTATAAGTGTGGGAAAACTGATGCGAAAACTGACCAAAAGCACAATATGTTTGATGAACTAATGATCTTCACTAGACCTCATGATCTAATCTCATCCTGTGGTTCATATAATAGTTGTAAACAATAAGACTTTGTGCTTACTAATTTGTCATGAACAGAGTTACACAATGTTCTGCAGGTGAACATTTTCATTCCCAGCTCGTTTGGTTTCATTTACATTTGATTCCTTTAGTTGTGGTGACGCTTTCTGATTCAGTTATAAGCCATAAATGACTATTGTAACATTTCACCCTTTAATTCACAATAATATCAGTCATGAATGCTGGTCATTCAATGTGACATCTAAAACATTGTCCAAAAGACAGGTAAACCGTCTATTGAACTGTTCACTTCAACATCATTCATGACCCAAACATGCAGTGGCATTGATCAGTCAGTAGATGTCAGCAAATGTACATAGTGTCAATCCCTATCTTCGCCATAACTCTTGCATTTGATTTTCAGTGAATCATGTGTCATTTTGATACCAGGGGACATTGTTTAGAAAGCTTCCGTAGTTCTGATGCTGAAGGGTTACAACATCCAAATCATAAGACTGTGCAACTTGCCCACTGTTGTTTCTTTTCTCCAACATACTAGCAGGGCTGAATGGCATTGAGGATGACTGAGAATGGTAGATTGTGAAATCAGGAACACGAATTACACCAAAAAGCTCTTCTTTTCCCCCCAAGTCAGTGGTTTGAAAATCAAGAAGTGCGTAAAACAAGCAGCCAATCGTCACCTGCCAATTTTTGCCTAACCGTGCCCGGATCATTTACCAGCCTGAGCCCACAGACTCTCGAGCGGACACACCCTTGCAATGTTTTCAGTTACCATTTCTACTGGCTGTGATGGAAAATAGCAGCATGCTATTTGACATTGGGAAAGCTAGGTCCAGCCCTAGCCCTGTTCTCTCCCAACACCGACAAGGTACAGGCTTCTTCATCTGCAGTGTCCAGGTATTCCCGCAGGCAGCAGGAGGAGTCACCCAGGAGTAGAGGTCTCCTAGCATGGAGGTCTTCTTTGACAGAGGCTTCAAACCCAGTATTCCAGTGACCTGGCGTGGTGCTCTCATCCAGCTGCACCTTCAGGATATTGCATCATCCCTTAATCGGCTGTCCCCAACCCAGGAACCATGATCTAAACTGTGATGAACTTTGTCATAATTTTACTCATTTTTATTTTTAAGTATGACTTCTGTCATTGATGTAGGCATCATGGTGGAGCGACTTGTAAAACTTTTCTCTGTGTTTTTCATGTAAAAGTACACGTGGCAGTAAATTTCTATTGCGTTCTGTTCTGTAGAGGAATCATCAGAGAATTTTTCGAAATTAAAGGCATCAGGGTCGTGGGGAGAAAGTGAGAATATGGCATTGAGACCAAAGATCAGTGTCTGAATGGTGGTGCAGGTTTGAAGGGCTAAATCAGAAGTCACACAAACACCACGTTATAGTCCAACAGGTTTATTTAAAATCACAAGCTTTCGAAGCCTTGCCCTTCATTAGGTGACTTCACATCCAACTCTCATCCCACCCCCCAACCCCCCTCAACCCCCTGCCAGGAAGCACTAAAGAAAAGAAAGCCAAACCACTGATTGTTCTGGGTGGGATAAAGATGGGTCCGGGAATAAAATCTGCCAGTATCACTGTTGGGCGGTCATCTGAATTATTCAAGGGTTTGTTTATAAGCTGACCAGCAACAATATCTCAGACAGTTGGTCTGTTCGTTTACAAAACTGACTGAATGAGTAGGACTGTTATGATAGATTGGTGAAAATACACACTTTTCATGTTTTCTGCTTCAACCATGTCTCCTCGGCCAGATGTGACCTTGTCAAACTAATGAATACCGAGGTTAAATGTGAATGTCATATTTCACCAATGATAAAGAGACGCAACATAGATAGAGGATGGAGCTAACATTTACGGAAGAATGAAGGTCAATTATGCAATTGCGCAAGTAAGAAGAAAGCTAAATTTAGCACTCCGTGTAAGGGTTTTAAGGTGCTGTAATATTATGCCTCCAAATGGGGTAGAAGGTCTAGGTTCAAGTCCCATCTCCCCTGGAAGCATGTCATAACATTTCCAAACAGGCTGATTAAAATAAATATCACATTCAGTTTTACTTATTTCTGGTCCATTTACTTCATTGGTCTGGCAGCTTCAGGAGAGGAGTAGATATGTGGTTAACTGTAATTATGTCGGAGTCACAATAGTCAGCAATCAACTTTGTGGAAGCATCATCTTAGCCTCCCATTTTATTTTTTTAGGAATTCTCTACATCTTCACAATAAATTCGGCTCAAAAAGTTAATCATGCAAACGCAAGCCTAAGTAGCTTTTTAGTGTTGTGCTAATTGTTAATAAAGCTTTACATTCCTATGCACTTTTCATAATCATTAGATGTCTCAAAGGGTTGGAGCCACTTAAGTACCTTTTGAAATAGAATAAACTGTTGTAATGAAAAAAAAACAAGGCAACCAATTTGGCAAACTCCCACAAACATCAGAATGATAATGATCAGACAATGTGTTTTGGTGATGTTGATTGAGGGATAAATAATAGCCAGGACATCAATCTGAAATGCCTTGGACTTCTTTGAAATTGTACCATGGAATCTTTCCATTCAAGCCACACAGGGAGATAGGGCTGTAATTTAGTCACATCCTAAAGACAACTCTTTCTCGATAGTGCACTGGAATATCATCCTGAATTTTTGTGCCAAAACCAGACTACCAATCAACATTTCTGGCATGATCATCACCCCAGTATACAATTGTGACCATTTCTTTAGGTTTTGAATTTTTTGAAGCTATATTAAAGTGTCAATTTTTTTAAAAATCCTCTCTTTACTCTCCGTCATTCAGTGCAAACTCTCTTTCCCTTTCAATTTCTTTTCCTTTTGTAGAATAGAATCCCTACAGTGTGGAAGCAAGCCTTTCAGTTCATTGAGTACACATCAACCCTTTGAAGAGCATCCCACCCCCAATCCCTGTAACCCTGCATTTCCCATGGTCAATCCACCTAAACTGCACATTTTTGGACTGTGAGAGAAAACGCATCCAGACACAGGGAACAAGTGCAAACTCTACACAGACAGTCACCCAAGGGTGGGATTGAATCCAGGTTTCTGGCGCTGTGAGGCAGCCACTGATCTGCACTGATTTCTCTTGCTCTGCCTGGTTTGCAATTGGACCAGTATCTCTACTTTACCCATCTTTACAATGCCAATCCCCAAAGCCTGATAAGTAAAAGAGAAATCCTTTTGGTTGCTTGATTACTTAAGACCCAGTTGTTACCACTGCACCTTTAACTAACCGTACTTTCAGCAATGTTGTCAACAAACGTTTTTTGAACTGAAGGGTACTGGAGACCCCACTACAAAAACAATACTGGCTTATTAACACACTTTGGCTAAGATTCTTCTAAATTTGTGTCACCTATTAAGTTGGAGAAAAACTCTTGTGGATCTCAGGTACTTCCTGAGGCTATTAATGAAATCCTAACATTATTCACAGCTCAGTCAATAACAACGAACAAAGAGGAAGATTGCAAACTTGGCTGTTGTTGGTCAGGAATAAGGCAAGCTACACATTTTGGTTATATACTGCAGAATCTCCATGAGGAAGAGTTAAGAAACTGAGTACAGCAAATAATTTTCCTTCACAACCTTTTTAATGTTGTTCGTCTTTCTTCGAAGTAGACTAACTAATAATGGATAAGTTTCAATTTCTGTTTCTCCTTTCTGATGCCTGTGGTTAATTTTACTTTGTGTGGGCCTGGACTATAGGCAGCTTGTTTTAAACTTCGGTGGCATCACTTACCTGAGATAAAACTGTCCTTCATCCATTCCCCAACACCTTGACACTTTCAAGCCACGAAATGTGAGTAAGGTTAGATCAACTAGATTGATAAATAGTGGATAATTTATCTCTAGGCCCTCTGAGCCCAGCAAGTAAGTACAATTGTAGCTTCGCTATTGCAACATTTGCAAGTCCACTGGTCAGGGATCACAGCCAGAGGCAAGCACCATTGGGTAGCCTAGCTCCACACTCACATATACTGTTCTCAGTTGAGCCAGATTACAACACTAGTGTAATGCGCATGAGGACTGCGATTCTTGGCAAATACACACTGAAAGACATTGTGAGCTCCCCTCAGCCCATAACATAGAAAAGAAAAATTGGTGAATATTACACTCTGACTCAAAGAGGTAAATTAAAGGCCCCACAACTGGGTTGGAGAGCAGACAAAGCAACATTCAACAGTGCTTTCAATATGAAACAATACTTGCAGCCTTCAGGAGTGATTACAAATTGTGCCAGGATATCTAAGGTCATCAGAGTCTGCTTGGCTCAGGAAGACAAGCCACTGTGAAGCTGTTGGGTCTGAATGTCAAGCCGCTCCTTGTACTGTGAGTGCACTTAAAATATTTTAAAGCTCCGTGCAACAATTCAGTTACCACGTAGCTAAATGAATGACACTCGTATAATGCTGGAGCTGCAATGCAATTATGGTGAACGCCTGAGTACTTATTTTTCACTGTTTATGGATAAGCATTCAGAGCCACCTGAGATATGAAAAGGAAGTAGTGTCTTCAGTGACAGAATGCCAGGATGCATAAGATAATGAAGGCAGTTCAACTCCAGCTTAAATCCATGGAAAAAGAAATCACTTTGGGTCACCACTCAACCATTCTTAAAATTGATTTCATGGTTTTGTTCTTTATTGCCATATAAGGATTTTCACTGAATCACTCCTTGTGCAAACAACATCCTGACTTCAGTTGTAAATGTGACTTTTACTCCTTTGAGCCTTACCCTACTCGCCCAGTTTGTGAAGCTGTGCCTGCTCTGTTGCATTGTATTCCTTCACACAAACCAACTGAGAAAATCAGTGGAAACTGACAAAAGTTCCCACCTTCCCAAAGAAAAGCTGAGTGGCCCATAAAGTAGGAAAGCAAATAACTCCAGTGAGAATGGAGTAGGGCAAAGAATTGTAACTTCAGCTGGTGGTGAACTCAATGGTGTGGATTTTACAACCAAATTCTCAAAAAATATGTTGCCTAATACTTTGGCCATCTTTCCCTTTGCTAACGTCCTGCATGTCTGCAATTAGGTCAGCTATGATCTTAATGAATGGCAGACCAGGCTTAACAGGCCAGATGGCCTACTCCTGCTCCAATTTCTTATGTTCTTACATTCTTATTCAGAAACAGAGTGACAGGCCACAATGATTGCCATCAATCTTCTTAATCAGTCTGTTCAGATGTGTTGTAATAGTTTGGGATATCTATTTGGGATTATGGTTGGCATGGACTGGTTGGACCAAAGGATCTGTTTCCGTGGCTAGCCCATCTAGCCTACACATCGCTGCTGGACACTACAGGCAATTTAGCATGGCCATTCCACCTAAGCCTGTACATCTTTGGACTATGGGAGGGAATCAGTGCAGTCAGAGGAAACAAGGGGAGAATAATAGGAGTGTTTGACTCTGTGACTCTATACTTTTGGATCAGGTGGGACTTTGGCTCTCTGTCTCAATGGTAGAAACACTACCTCTGTCACAAGAGGCCTCATACTGATGGCTGTAGTACATTGGGATATGATAACAATCAGTAGGCTATATTAACAATGAGATCATGATGCTGTTAGATTGGATAGAACCAAGGCCTAAGAGTGCAGTGTCTCAGCTATGTCTTCTTCTACCCTCTTTTATGCATAATGTTATTTTCAACACAGTTGATTTCTGTTGCTTACCTGAATGTAGACTATCTCCAGTCAACAACATTGACTCAAGCTTACTACATACTGGGGAAGCGGGTTTTTGTGTTCCCTGGCAGGGCTTCTAACTTGGAAGACAGTGAAGAACTTGCAGCAATAAACACATTATGAAATATTCTCTGGAGAAAGGCCCACAGCAAGGAGAGTAGCTCTGGACTCAAATCAGCCCACATAGAGTTCCCAAGAAAGGCCTATGGCACAGCAGAGCTCTGGGGACCGGTTAGTCAGACAAGGGGTGCATGGGAAAAGCTCCAGGGGTAATAAACAGGATAAAAACCAAAAGAACTGCGGATGCTGTAAATCAGGAACAAAAACAAAGTTGCTGGAAAAGCTCAGCAGGTCTGGCAGCATCTGTGGAGGAGAAAACAGAGTTAACGTTTCGGGTC
>NW_025967660.1:0-7671 GCF_021869965.1 Rhincodon typus | reverse complement strand
GCAACTTTGTAATAAACAGGATACTTGACACAACGATAAAAGTCAAACTGCCTGCAGCAGGGAATGTTGTGATGACACCTGGTTCAGATTACAGAGCATGCCAATATGAAAAAATCAGCTGGCAACAGTGCATGATAGGTGACTGCAGATTAGAAGTCTTTACAGACGTGAGAAATAAAAGGGCAAACAGAAGGTTCGCCAAAAGAAAACACAAGGAAGCAAAAATGTGAAATCACCACCATCAAAATCAGGGCTCTATGGTAGTTAGCACTGCTGCCTCACAGCACCAGGGACTTGGGTTCCATTCTTGGGTTACTGGTTGTGTGGAGTTTACACATTCTCCCCTTGTTTCCTCCAAGTACACTGATTTCCTCCCACAGTCCAAAGATGTGCAGCGTGAGTGGATTGGCCATATAAGCTGCTCATATATACCCAGGATTGTGTAGGCTAGATGGGCTAGCCATGGGAAATGCAGGGTTGCAGGGATAGAGTAGAGGGTGGGTCTAAGTTCGATGCTCTTCGAAAGGTTGGTATGGACTTGATTAGCCGAATGGCCTGTTTCCACTCTGTAGGGATTCTATGAAAATATCCCATAGGCAAGAGCTTTTACCAGTCAGTAACAGAGAAGGGGAATGAGTGCCAGGAGAGAGCGACACCATTTCAGCAACTCGTACTCAACCAGTTAACTATTTTAATCCTACTTTCCAGCTCTTGGCTTATAACCTTGTATGTCTTGGTATTGCAAGTGTACATATAAATAGTTCTAAATGTTATGAGGGTTTCTGCCTCTACCACCATTAAAGGCAGTGAGTTCCAGATAATAATTAAAAGTACAGAGTATAAATTATTAATAATTAGAAGTATAGACTTTATACTATAGAGTGAAAGACTCAGGGGTGTTGTCGAATGATGAGTCTCTGTGGTGATTAGTCGGTTATTTCATCAGAGATAGCAATAACTGCAGATGCTGGAGTCAGGCTCAACACGGTGTGGAGCTGGAGGAACGCAGCAGGCCAGGCAGCATCAGAGGAACAGGAAAATCAATGTTTCGGGTCAAGACCCTTCATCACATCGCCTTATCTACCTTTCTTATTTGGATAGAATAAGCGAAAAATGGTCACTGAAGACCATTTGTGATTTTTGTAAATGATTTGGATGAAGGAGTGGAAGGGTGGATTAGTAAGTTTGCGGACGATACGAAGGTGGGTCACGTTGTGGACAGTGTAGAGGGCTGTTCTAAGTTACAAAGGGACATTGATAGAATGCAGAGCTGGGCTAAGAAGTGGCAGATGGAGTTTAACCCTGAAAAGTGTGAGGTGAACCATTTTGGAAGGACAAACTTGAAAGCAGAATACAGGGTTAACGGAAAGATTCTTGGCAGTGTGGAGGAGCAGAGGGACTTTAGGGTTCATGTCCACAGTTCCCTGAAAGCTGCCACCCAGGCGGATAGAGTTGTTAAGAAGGCATATGGTGTGTTAGCTTTCATTAATAGAGGGATTGAGTTCAAGAGCCGTGAAGTTATGCTCCAGCTATACGAAAGCCTGGTTCGGCCACATCTAGAGTATTGTGTTCCATTCTGGTCGTCTCATTACTGGAAAGATGTGGAAGTGTTGGAAAAGGTGCAGAGGAGATTTACCAGGATGTTGCCTGGAATGGAGGGAAGGTCTTACAAGGAAAAGTTGAGAGAGCTAGGGCTTTTCTCTTTAGAACGACGAAGGATGAGAGGTGACTTGATAGAGGTGTACAAAATGATCAGAGGTATAGATAGAGTAGACAGCCAGAGACTTTTTCCTAGGATGGAGGCAGCTATCACGAGGGGGCATAGTTTTAAAGTGAGTGGAGGTAGGTATAGTAGAGACGTCAGAGGTAGGTTCTTTACTCAGAGAGTGGTCGGGACGTGGAATGCATTGCCGGAGAGGGTAGTGGAGTCGGCCTCATTAGGGGCATTTAAGCGGCTATTAGATAGGCATGTGGATGATAGTATAAAGTAGAGGTGGAGGTTAGATAGACCTTAGGATTAGAGTAAAACATTGTGGGCCAAAGGGCCTGTACTGTGCTGTACTGTTCTATGTTCTATGCCTGAACTGCTGTGTTCCTCCAGCTCCACACCGTATTGGCTATTTCAACAGTGTTGTAATGGTGATGTGAGATAAGATGGAACAAAGACCTAAATGTACAGGGTCTCAGGTAAGCCTTCTCCTAGCCTCTCTTATGTATGTTGTACAATGCTCAATGAAGGTTGCTGATGTTCACTTTCCTGAGTGTGGACTATCTCCTATCCCCTGATCTGATCTTATTCAATTTTTAACCAAGATTACCTAGCTTCAAAGTTGCAGAAGTATCAACTTTGTGAAGAATGACAGAGACAACCATCTGCCCCTGCCCTCTGAGACTGATGATTTTTATTTACAAACAAGAATACTTGTCTTTTGTTTTTAAAAAGGAGAATTTACTGAAGGCTATAGCGGCTTTATAAACATAATGTGGGAATGGAGTGACTTCAATTCAATACAAGGCTACTGTGCACTTTAGTGTTTGCGAAGGGATACACTAACTGCTATCTTTAAACCTAGGAGATATACTTTCAGATAAATGATGAACAGACCAGGTATCAGATGAAGGGTAGTCTGAGGTGTGCATATCTACATCATCATGAACAGATTATGTGGCTGATGTACAGATAATGTCAAATTGTTTGCTACAATCTTCTATTGTCTATGATGATTAAAAGTCACGTTCTTCCCTGGATCCCAGGCCTAACAGCCTGTGGAATTAACAATTAACCAGCAAAATAAAAGTGCCCATTTGAAATTACTCCTCTGCATTACAATATATTATTTCTGGAGTTAAAACAGAAGGAAAAGAAATATTTGCATTTTTATTCATTTATGGGATGAGGGAATTGCTGGCTAGGCAGCATTTATTGCCCATCCCTAATTGCCCAAAGGGCAGTTAAGAGTCAACCACATTGCTGTGGGTCTGGAGTCACACGTAGGCCAGACCAGGTAAGGATGACAGTTTCCTTCCCTAAAGTACATTAGTGAACCAGATTCGTTTTTCCGACAATCGACAATGGATTCATGGTCATCATTAGATTCTTAATTCCAGATATTTATTGAATTCAAATTCCTCCATCTGCCATTGCAGGATTCAAACCCAGGCCCCTAGAACATTATCTGGGTCGCTGGATTAACAGTCCAGCAATAATACCACTAGGCCATCGCCTCCCCTTTAGACCCTTGGCATCTTCATGTTTCACAGGCAGTGGGGGGATTTCAACTAGAGATAACTTGTCCATGTAGGTCAAAGTTCCTGGGGTGCTGGGAAATAGTGAGATTTAGCCATCATTGACAATGTCAGAAATCACACCACACCCCTGGTTATAGTCCAACAGGTTTATTTGAAAACGCAAGCTTTCGGAGCCTCACTCCTTCTTCAGGTGTTTTCAGATAAACCTGTTGTACCAAAACCTGGTGTCGTGTGATTTCTGACCTTGACCACCCCAGTCCAACAACGGCACCTCTACATCATGGCTATCATTGACAATAGAAGACAATGGTAGATCCAAATAAATTGGATTCTAAATCACTTTAAAGTCAAGTACTTGTGAAGGACATCACTGTTGCAGTGTAAGACTTACAAGTTGTCCTAAAATATATCATTAAATTCTGTGACACTATAATGTACTAAAGGATGAATTGGTCATTGCTAGACTATTTAACAACTCTACATGATCCAATAGATTTCCCCAAAAGGGTGCCCTACAACTTAATGTAAAGTGCTGTTTCCTCCTTTTTACCCCTTCCTTGAACTCCACCCGAACAGCACATCCACAAATTCTCTCCAATCTTGAATTTCCGACTTTGCATTCTAAGCAAGTGCTTACAGAAAGAAAAAAAATTCCAATTTAGCATTTCTATCTGGAATTAATGCCGTTCTCATTTTTCCGAGCCACGGTTTGTTAATATTCCACATGGTCCCATACTCTAGGAATAATGTGCAGTTTAATCTATGAACAAGGTGCAATCATGCTCAGCAGAGTATAACAGTTATTAGGACGGAGATTAAATAAAAATAATTAGAAAAAGTTAGTTGAGTTTTGATGTATTAATTATTCTGGACTGCTTTATTCCAAAGACTAATTATCTGCTTCACTGCAACTGCCAAGCTTTCTCCATCTCAAAATTACATTGAAATAATTATGTTCCCAATTTGAAAGAAAACTAGAACATACTAAGTACGTAGAACAGTTTTACAGGCCCTTTACTGTCGGTACAATCAGCTTTCTCTAACTTCAAATTGCATGCAATTTATTTCAATATTAATTGTGATGAAGTGAAGATTTGAATGTTGTGGACAGTTCTGATGGTTATTTTCCCTGCTGAACCATTAGGAAAGTTATTGAAGTCAACTCCAGGCTTCTGACTGTCTTCAGAGCGCTGTCAAAAGTGGAAAACTCTTGTTGTGAGAGTTTCAGCCGGGTCCGATATCAATTAATGGCACTGCTTTGTACCAAAAGAACATACACATGACGAGAGATGACAAGCTTCCGTGTCTGTGATTCATTAGCAACTGGTCATATATTCTTAACTATGCAATTTTATAGTAGGAAAGCAGAGGGAGAAAATCAATCCAGAGCTTTCAGTGAAACTTTCCAGTGATTCTATACAAAGACAGAGGCTAGGAAGTAGGTGTCCTGACTGTGAACTGAAGAATTGACAAGCAGTAAGAGAACATAAGGCAAGAAGGTAAGAGCTCATCTCCTTGGGGTGCTAACCCTCCATTATAACAATTGGCTTCATTAGGCCTCCCTCTATTGTAGGTGCATCTATTATCTCACCCGACAGCTAATTTGAAACATTCATCACTCTTTGAGGAATTGATTTCTTCTAGATCGCAATTTTGAACATACCTCTCACCCCTGTAATTTTATGTCCTTTGGCCCCTCTTTTTGTTAACTCGGAGAATGCATTTTGGATTTTAGCCATGAAAGAATTTGGCAATCTTCTTCTGCTGTGTTTCTGCTGGTTAGAATCTGCTTTGCTACAGTTTTGGAAGCATTTTACACAGTGGGAGTGGAATAACATTTATTTTCCCCTATGGCCAGGGTTGGCCCAGATCAACAATCAATCACTTTGGCCTTCAATTATGTTGGCTACTTTAAGTTTCCATTAAGTGTACCACTGACCAAGGACTTGGGTTATCTATCGCACATACTTTTATTGTGTACTCGAGTCACACACGAATGACAGCACAGAAACATTCTATTTGGTATTTATGCTCACATGACTCTCCTCCCATCCTAACTCACTTCATACAATCTGCATTTCTTTCATTTCTTTTCTCTTTCGTGTACTTATCTAGCTGCCTCGTAAAGGCATCAATTCTACTCACCCCAGTTACTCGTGATAGCGAATTCTGCATTCTCCAGGTAAAGTATCCTCTCGTGAAATCTTTATTGGATCAATTCAAAGATACTTTGCTGTGATTTCTTTCTTAGTTCCACCCCTTTATTAGTAGTATAGTGATTGATGTTATTGATGTGAGTCTATGACGTTTGTTTAAAGGAAAAATAAACCGTGTGGCTCATAAACTCCTTGAATATTCGAAGTGCACATGTACAGTAAAAGCATTTTGCAGCAACAAAATTAGATGGAAGCCATTTACACTCAGTCTACGCCATAATTTTGATTCCTTTTTGCTATTTCATCATAGCCAAGGTTGAGATCGAACTGGTTTTTATATTCAAAAAAGGTCGGCTGACAGTGCAAATCAGTTTCCTCCTTTTGCATCCTGTAGTGAGGGAGTGCTGCATCGTCGGAGGTTCTGTCTTTAGCATAATATATTAAACAAAGTCCCTAGTCTGCCCGCTAATGTTGCCACAAGAAAACTCATTGCATTCTGTTGTGTCTTGACCATTATTTGTTTCTCAATTGACATTACTACGATAGATTTTAATTATTTGGCCATTCATAGGATGTGGGTGACTATGCCTAAATGAGCATTTATTGCCTAGAGGGCAGTTAAGAATCAAACACATTGCTGTCGGTCTTGAGTCACATGAAGGCTGTCTGATTTCCTTCCTCAAAAGACATTAGTGAAATAGATGGTGTCATTGCCCCAACAATGATTTTACGGTCATGACACAGCTCTTACTTCTAGATTTTCATTGAATCAAATTTCTAACATTTTCCATGGTAAGGTTTGAAACTGGGTTACTGGTTCAACAGCCCAGCAATAATACCACTCCTATTTAATAATAACTAATGATTATATATACGTCTATAAGACAGCACCAATGCAAGCCTTTTTATTTCTGTTTCATTATATACGTTGCTGCATGCCATCCTTTATTGTACAGAATAATATCGAACATGAAAGAAGAAGAAAGAAGCCTGGAAACCTCTGACATAGAAACAGAAAATTAGTCACCATGTCCGAAAGAAAAATACAGATTAATTTATTGTGTAGAAAGTGTTCACTGGGAATCTTCAGCAGAAACATTAATCTCTCCTTCCAATTCAGACATTGTTTAAATTGCTCAGCGTTTCCAATATTCTCTTTTCTGATTGTCACACCAAAGTGCCTTCAAATTGGATACTTTGGTTGTCTCAAACATTGGATCATCTTTGTTAAGACACTAGCCTAGCTGGCAACTGTGGAGAAAGAAAAGGAAAATATCTGTTAGTGAGGACTGAATGAATACAGGATTAAAGAACATGAGTTCCTTCATTAAGAGAGGTAGGAAAGAATGAAACATCATGAAGGACAACACCGTAAATGATTGAATTAGGTAGAAGTGAAAGTCATTCACTCTTTTGGTGACTCCCACCCAGGGTTG
This sequence comes from Rhincodon typus, assembly GCF_021869965.1. Lineage (NCBI taxonomy): Eukaryota > Metazoa > Chordata > Chondrichthyes > Orectolobiformes > Rhincodontidae > Rhincodon > Rhincodon typus. Next base: position 830 of record NW_025967660.1, on the reverse strand, counting down.
AATAAATTAACATTGTTCACTGAGTCAATGCATGAAGTGTAGCTCCTAGGATTAGCAACACCTGTCAGCCCATGCCCCATTTCATTATATTTATCTACGTTACTACATTACATACAGTGCCCCCTTATCATGGTCAAAATCTGTTCAGTATTTCAGGGGATTGTCACTGAGGCTGACTTTGTCATGTATCCCAATACCCTTTCTCCCTAATTTCTTGAACGCTTGTGGGACGCTGGGAGTCTCAAGTATGAGTTTGAATGATTGGAACGGGTCTGTGAGCCCAGTATTGCCAGCAGAGAGATGATAATGTTGTGATCCCACCAGAAAAGTACGAAGTTTTGTTTGATGATGAGCATCAAAACCCTGTTCTTATTGTCTCAAGACATGCCCTCTCCATCCTCTTTCAATCTTCCCTCACTCTCATGCTTAACAAATGGCCCTGTGCCCTCTCTCACACCTTTACTCCGTCTCATAGTCAGAGTGTCTCTTCTTTCAACTCATAACAGCAGATCCACCCTGCCTCATCTACCTCCCCCAATCACTTTCACCACACTTGTCATTGCCCCCTGCCTAATCCTGTATTTTTTTTCAAACCCAAGAAGAATTATACTAAGCTTTATTGTCACATGTACTCACATGAATACAGTGAAAAGTTTACAAGTCACCACTTACAACGTCATCTTAGGTACAAAGGTACCTAGGTACAGATTTTTAATTACAAATTCTTAGAGAAAAAAAATAGAAAAATAAAGAAATAAAAAGTTCAGAATAACAGTCCTTCCAACTCAGCCCACGTAGGCACCTAGCCTCCAGCCCGCACTGGGCCTTGA
>NW_025967659.1:0-25000 GCF_021869965.1 Rhincodon typus | reverse complement strand
TTCAGTTGCTCCAGTTTCCTCCCACAGTCCAAAAATATGGAGATTGGGTGGATTCATCATGTCATAGTATGTGCAGGCTAGGTGGGTTAGCCATGGGAATTGCAAGGTTAGGGTGCTCTAGGCGGGATGCTTTTCACAGGGTTTGTGTAGACTTTATGGGCTGAATTGCCTGCTTCCACACTGTGGGGAATTCAATGATGAGGTGGGGTGAAGCTATAAATGAAACTGTGAATAAGGACCAGCACCTATTCAGTTCTTTTCATTTTGTGTGGGGGTGGAAAGTCAGCAACTTGTGCTATACTTGCATAATGTATCAAAGCGAACCCCATTTATTTTGGACTACAGGTGGATAAGGTAATGAATAGAGATTTCTGGAAGTAGAATTCCAGAGGCCAGCAGTAAAATACACTGCTCTATTTTTGTCTGTTTAGTGCCACAAAAGTGTCAAAAAATGGGAGATTTTGTGAAGGCAGACCCAACACGTAACATCTAACTCTTTACCAGTACCAGACAGAAAGATCTCCATTAACACATTACTTTAGCAGGCTTTTCAAAACCACTTCCCAGACAATAAATTACTGCAATGAGCTGATGTATGGAAAATCACAGTTTTTTTAATTGCTTCAATTCATTTTTGTTTCTTCATTCTTTTATAGATTGTAGATGCTATTACCAAGGCTAATGTTTGTTGCCAACTCTTAATCTCCCTTCACTTGCTGCACCATTACAGAGGACAGTTAATGGTCAACCTTGTTGACCAGTCCAGATAAGGATGGTGGATTTCCTTCCTTTGGGTATAGTAATATTATTGGATGTGCTATGATGCCAACCATTACCAGTTTGTGTTTGGGGTAGTTGGCTGCCATTGTCCTTCTCCCTTGGTGGGTCTAAGAGCCAACTTCATTTTCAGTGGTAGAGGAAAACCACTAATGAGTCTTAATGAGGAGAAGCTTCTGTCTTTAACAAGATATAGTTTATTGTTTGGTCACAGTCAGGTACATGTTGTTTTAATAAGTTAAACATTATTACTAAGACAATGAGGAAACACAGCTGTCTTCTTTGAGATCCTAAGTTGATCTGCCTCTCTCTATTCTTCCTAAAGACATCAACAGATTGGGTGGAGCTTAATGCAGTCTCCAACCTTAATTCTTGAATATCAATCATGGGAGTAAAATTCATCTCGTTTGGCTATGTAAACAAATGCTAGCCAATTGACAGGCTCCTCAAAGTACATGCTCATTCCTTTCATTTTGCACCCTGCCCAGCATAAATGTAATGCCTATGAGTCTTTGTAATCCAATCGAAATGGCTGAAAGCCCCTAAGACCCTGTCAGCCCAACTACAAGTCCAGTAGCAGCGTAAAAAGGAGAAGTCTGCCTCTAATTCATATTTATTAATCACTAAATTACAAATGTTGGCATATGAAATTCAACCCAGTTAGATTGATCCATTGGTTAGACCTACTGAGGCTACCCGTTTTAATCTCGGTTTTGTTCCAGAGCCAAGTCAGAATCTGTACACTATGTGCACACATTTTTGTAATTCCTTCATGAATAAGGAGAGGTGAAGGTCTAGTGGTGATATTATCATTAAACTATTAATCCAGAGTCCCAGGTAGTGTTCTGGGGACCTAGGTTCAAATCCCGATGGCCGATCATGGAATTTCAATTCCATAACAATCTGGAATTAAGAGTCTAATGATGATTGTTGGGGGAAAAAGACATCTGATCACTAATGCCCTTGAGGGAAGGAAATCTGCCATCCTTACCCAGTCTGGCCTACGCATGACTCTGCACCCATAGCAATGCGGTTGACTCTGAACTGCCCTCTAGGCAATTCAGGATGGGCAATAAATGTTGGCCTAGCCCTCATCCCATGAATGAATTTTGAAAAAGACACCTGGGATAAATGATGGGCTAAGGTTTAGTCTCACACCAAGCTTTAGGCTCACAATCTGGACTACAGGATTGGTGCTTTGGCCGTCCACTCTGTTCACAGTGGGCAAGCCTGGTAGCCTAGCAAGAACCTATGCAGAAACATATGAATTAAGAGCAGGAATAGGCCATTCTTTCCATCTACTCTACTCTATCATTCAAGACAATCATGGCTGATCTGATTGAGATCTCAATACTACTTTTCTGTCTATCCCAAATCCCTTCAACTCCTGGTAGTCAAGAATCTATCTAACTCTGCCTTGAAATTAAAAGAAACCTTACCTCCGCTACTCTGTGGGGAGTGAGTTCCATAACAAACATCTGAGAGAAAAGCATTTCACTCATCTCTGCCTTAAATGCAAGATCGCTCATTTTAAGGATTTATTCCTTAGTTCTAGGTTCTCCCATAAGGGTAGACATCCTTTCAGCATCCACCCTGTCAAGTCTCCTCAGCATGTTGTATATTTCAATAAGATAACCCCTCATTCTTCCAAAGGCCAATAAATAAATGTCCAACCTGTCCAACCTTTCTGCCTAATACAGTGCTCTCACCTGAGGAACCAGTTGAGTGAACTTTCTCTAATCATGGGGATTTTAGCAGGGCGTTCATCAGTGACTTTTTAACTCAACCATAACATTTGCATCTGACTTTCAAGTTTCCAGACTATTGGGTGTAGGCAAATGCAACGACAATGTGCACCAGTGTTTCAGCTCCATTATTTAAAGGATCAGAAATAGAACCATTGTCAATGTGTCATTATGAGGCCAGCAACTTTAGTCTACATGGACCAACAGCACCACAAGACTCAGATGCATCTCTGGATGTCATGTTGTGGCCTACATAGGAACACACTATTCCTCACACATGGGTGGGTGAAGCTTGCTGTAGAAGACAAGCAGCCTTGGTTGGAGGTGGCTGAGGAGGTCAGCAGGCAGAATGATGCACCTTCCTCCTGGAAATAGTGTCACAAAAGATTCAATGACCCTATTGGAACTGGAAAGGTGGAAAGTTGTAAAACAGACACCAGGTACAAGCCCCCTCGTTCTGTTTTCTCAGCTTTCCCCTACATATCACTCCTCAAGACAGCAAGCTTGGCATCTGCATCCATCCATCTCTGTGTCTCCATGTGACCACCATTGATACGCACCCTCATCATATTGCAATGGTACCCCCATCCCTCACAGTGGGACTCTCTTTTGTTCAACATATGCTGTACTCTCCATTCTCTGTAAATATTGTACTGTTCACACTCACCAATTTGTCTCATCTCCTCTTGCAGGAAAAGAAAACCGCTGAACACCAGGCAGAGAGGTGATGGCCTAGTGGTATTATGGCTAGACTATTAATCCTTAAACTCATCAAATGTTTTGGGATCCAGGTTTAAATCCTGCCATGTGAGATGATGGAATTTAAATTCAATTAAGGATCTACTGATGGCCGTGAAACAATTACCAACAACCCACCTGGTACATTAATGTCCTCTAAGGAAGGACCTACATGTGACTCCAGACCCACAGAGGTGGTTGACTCTCAACTGCCCTCTGGGCAATTAGTGATGGTCAATAAATGCCAGCCTAGCCAGAGATCCCCACATCCTGTGAATAAATAAAATAAAAGACAGCAAACTAGTGATGGCCCTCTGGTCATAGCTACCTTGAAGTATAACCAATTCTCAGCAGACCTTTTTATTGACAGTGGAGAGGCTCAAAGTTTCCCAGCTACCTGGTGACAGTGCTAAGTATAACACAGATAAGATAGTGTTCCACACTCTGCCACGTTGAAATAAAACATTGCTGCTCGTAATATGGTCTACTCTACACTGGGGAGATGAAACATAGACTATATGGCACTTTGTGGAACACCAATGATCTGTCTATAAATATGACCTTAGCTTCCTGTTGGTTGCCACTTCAACACATCACCATATTCCCTGGCCAACATCTCTGTTTCAGGTTTGCTGCAGGATTTGACTCAGCACAAGCTGGAAGAACAGCATCTCATTTTCCACTTGGGGATCCTGCAGCCTTCAGGACTCAGCATCGAATTGAACAATTTTAAGGCCTGAGCATCTTTTTCCATGTCCTTCCCCCAACCTCCACGCACTAGGCCTTGATATCACTTGGGTTGCTCTCAGGATAGCCAGCCCATTTTCACCTACCAATTATCACCATTATCAGCTTTCCTCCTTCCTGGCTCACTACACAACATCCCTTCAGCTGCCTAACTTTCTTTCACTCCATCTAGGCTCCATCATTACGTGGCATGGTGGCTCAGTGGTTGGCACTACTGCCTTACAGTTTCAGGGACCCGGGTTCAATTCCACCCTCAGGCGACTGTGTGTGTGGAGTTTGCATATTCCCCCCGTGTCTGTGTGGGTTTGGTCCTGTTTCCTCCAAAATTCAAAAGTGTATGGATTAGCCATGCTAAATTCTCCATAGTGGCCAGGAAGGTGCCGGCTAGGTGGAGTAGCCATGGGAAATATAGGGTGTGGGTATGGGTGGGATGCTTTTTGGAGGGGGGGGAGGTCGGTGTGAACAAAATGGGATGAATGGCCTGCCTCCTCACTGTAGGGATTCTAATTCCATTTGACACATAATCTGCCCATAAAGCCAATCCATTTATACCTTTGTATAACCTAAGATCTGTTTCCTCACTACTAACCATCCAGCCAATCTTCATGTAATTTGCAAGCTTACTTACCAAAGCCCGACATCCTCATGTATATTATTTATACAGCCCTTTGCAGTAAAGAGTTCCATGGATTCACTACCCTCTTATAGAAGAAATTCCTCCTCATTTTTATTTTAAATCCCTTATTCTGAGATTATACCCTGTGGTCCTAGATTCTTCCACAAGGGGAAACAATCTTCCTGCATCTACTATCAAGTCCTCTAAGGATCTAAGTATGCTTCAATATGGTAACATCTCATTCTTCTACATTTCAATGAATACAGGCCCTCCACAAAGGTCTAGTGAATTTTCTTTGGACTGCCTCCAACATCAATATATCTTTCCTGACAGAAACAGACTCAAAATTGGCCAGCTGTTGTCTGAATAGTGCCTTCTATAGTTTAAGTAAGACTTTACTACTTTTATATTCCATTCCTTTTGGAACAAAGGCATTTAATTTGCTTTCCCTATTACCTGCTGAACTTGTAATCTACCTGTCTGAGATTTATGTATGAGGACTCTCCAATCCTGCTGTGCTGTAGATTTCTGCAGTCTTTCTCCATTTAAATAATATTCAGCTCCTGTATTCTTCCTGCCAAAGTGCATAACTCACATTTTTGGACATTATATTCCATCTGTCAAGTTTTTGTCCAATCACTTGCACAGTTTATATTCTACTTCCTCTGCAGGTGTTGTCCCCATCCCTTATGACAGAAATAATTGAATCTGCCTCCACCTAAGTAATGGGGAATGTATAGCAGATCTGTAACCATTCATTGCATAAGGACGATTTTCCTCACTTTTCGTTTATTTTGCAAATCACCATTAATCCGTGTCGTCTAATTCTTGATCCTTCCACTACTGGGAATTATTTCTCTGCCTAAACCCCTCATGATTTTGTCTTAGAATGCAGTGGAGACAGGTCATTGAATATTTTTAAGGCAGAGACAAATCCTTATGGGGCAAGGGAATCAAAGGTAACGGAGAAGAGTTGGGAATGTGGAATTCGAAACACAAACAGATCAGCCATGATTTTAATGAATGGGACAGCCAGCTCCAGGGGTCGAATGGCTTACTCATGCTTGTAATTCATATATTCGGATTTTGATCACCTCTGTCAAATCTCTTCTTAAGATTCTCTTCTTCCAAGGGAACAGCCTCAGCTTCTCCAATGTATCTGTTTTGGTGAAGTCCTTCATTCCTGCAACCATTCTCGTAAATCTTCTTAAGACCCGATCTAAACTTTTCACATCTAGCCTAGAGTGCAGCGCCCAGAATTGGCTCCAAAAAGGTGCTGTATTCCCAGCATCAAAATGGCAGGCAAGGTGGGCAGAGGACATGCTTCAGGGACACTCTCAAGGCCTCACTGGTAAAGTGCGACATTCCCACAGACACCCGGGAATCACTGGCCCAAGACCATCCAAAGTGGAGGAGGAGCATCCGGGAAGTCCTCGGGACTTGTCGTTGGGAAAAAGCGGAAGCCAAGTGCAAACAGCAAAAGGAGTGCGCTGCCTCACCAATGGCCCACCCAGCCCTTCTCATGACCACCTTCTGTCCCAACTGTAACAGAGCCTGTGGTAACCACATCAGTCTGTACAGCCACCTAAGGACTCACGCTGAGAGTGGAAGAGATTCATCTCCATCCGTGATGGACCGCCGCCAATGATGATGACAATACTTCAGCTGATGTTGAACCAGTGTACAATAAAGATACAACATACTTTCCTTGCTTTTGTACTCAATAACTCTATTCATAAAGCTTAGGAATCCATATACCCTTGTATAGTTTTTCAACCTGGCCTGCCAGCATTAATGGTGTGTATATAAAAATACTTGATCTCTCTGCAATGCACTCCCTTTAGTCTTGAATTTTTTTTATATTCACATGGTCTCACAGGCTGGGCCAGCATTTATTTCCCATTGCTTTGTTCTGTTCTGTTGACTAAATTGGTTATAATATTTGCTGACACAACAGCAGTCTTTGATTAATGTAACACCTTGTCTTGTCTCCAAAACATCTGAAAATGACTCTTTTACAATGGATTTTCTTAAAGAGCAGCTACTGTTATTCTGTCCGCAAACAAATCAAGCAATCATTTGCACAGCAAGATTTCATGAACAGATGTGCCATGGTGACAGAGAAGCACTGTGTAATGGTTCACTGATTGGGTCGGTGCTGTATAAATGCAAGGTTGTTGTTAAATCTCCTAATTAAACAAGCTGTATTGTGTGAAGACTTGTGGCCTGGCAGTATCATGAGATGAGGAGGGATTACCAATCCCTGCAAAGCAGTTGATGGCTGCTATCAGTAAACAGAAAACACCTGCTTTAAAAGAAGCTTTTTCCTGTTTTGATAAAATGATAAATTAGTCTTCGAAAGTAGTTGTAAGGCTGGTTTGCATGTTGCATGCACACCATTATACATTCACACATTAATTTCTATGCAAGCACGTATGTGTGTTTTTTTCTTTCTATGCGTCTGCAAAAAACACTCTCAGCTAAGTGAGTAATAATCAGTCAAAACAGTTTCTGGTTGTTGCTGGCAGCAAGGTATGTAAGGCAGGACTTGGGCGTTAGTCAGGTGCTCATGTAAACAGGCCTGGTGGGAAGGCACAGGGTTAACCACTAACGGAAACAAGAACTACAGCACTCTTTATTAACATTACTGACACCCTGTGAATGCTTTTACCACATGCTAACTAAGCACTAAAAAAGGCAAATACAAAGGAGTCACAATGGACCACGAAAGTGATGTTTGCTCAGTTGACTGTTAGTGCACCTGCACCTCTCTGAAATATGCTTCTCCTGTATGAACTGTCTCTATCACTGCTTGACAGGCCTCAGTGAATCAGGATAATAAAGCAAGTCCTGTTTTAACTGCTCAAATCTCCCATTCCAGTCACCCAACAAGGCAAATCACATAACTGGTAGAAAACATCAAAATAATAATTTTTAGGAGTACTATCGAGTCAATTTTGAGACTTTGTGAAACCAATCTACTTTCCCTTTTTATTCATTGTCTGTGACTGATTTCGAAACTGTTAGAGGGTACATTAATGCGTTGTGTTTTGAGGTGCTATTTCTTGACAATATGACAGTGTTGCTTTGAGCACAGGCATATTTGAATGATGGCAAGAAGTTGGCCTCAAGAGATGACATTCTTATTGCAAAGCATGAAGACAGTACATAAATCATTTAGAATCAATGCTGCATGCTATGATTACAGAAGCAGCATTGTGCTGCAGTATGTCTACACTCCCTGGTCTCTTTTTCTCATGTGAAGGTGGCAGTATTGTGAAGGAGCAAAATACTTTACACTGATAACATAACACTGAAGCTTTCTATATGTATAAATGTGTAGCTGCTCTCAGCTACACAGGCAGATATAGGAAATACATGACAAACTAACTGGAACTTCAACAATCTTTGTCAGTCCCAAATCTCTGTCTTGTGTTTTTCTGTGGTTTTTTTTTATTATTTCAAGCTTTCCCTCCCCATTTCCACATCTTCTGAAATAACCGAACATGCCTGTTAGGAAACTGACTGAATCACCCACTGGAGTTGGTGAGTTCAGTTGTCAGGGTGGCTAGGTTTTGTAACGCTAACTGTGGGTTGATTCCCATTCTGGCTAAGGTCACCATTAAAGCCCTGTCTTCTCAACATCATCTTTCCCCTGAAGTTAGGTGTCCCTCGTCTTGAACTCGTCACCAGTTCTCTCTCTCTCTCTCGTGATCATCATCATCAACAGTAGTCCCTTACAGATGAGAATGACTCTCTTCCACTCTCAGGATGAGTCTGCAGGTGGTTGTACAGACCCTTGTGGCTTCTGCAGGCTCTGTTACACTTGAGGCTGAAGTTGGTCGAAGGAAGGGGGCATTGGTGTAGCAGCACGCTCCTTTTGCTGTTTTTGCCTGGCTTCCACTTTTGGCGAGGATGCTAGGATGGCAAGTCTCGAGACGCTCGATGTCTTCCCGGATGCTCCTCCCCCGCTTTGGATGCTCTTGAGTCAGTGTCTGTGGGAATGAGAGAGTAGATCCACAGGTTCTCTGGGGCTATGGTCACTTTCAGATCACACATTTTATGCACCAATTACCTTTAATTCATCATTTTTTCCTACATCCGTCCTAAATTCTTCTTCTTGCTGAGATAGTCCCACTATTCCTCCTGGCAAAGCTCAGTCCAAATTAATGTCCCATACATACCTTTTCCAAGAAGCTTTGATAGCTTACTTTCTGCACGTTTTGTAATACCTCCCTGTTGAGTGATTCATGTATACCAGGAGAGTGAGTTGGCCTCAGGAGAGCAGATTCCTTTCAATATGAGCTTTGCTGCAGACACAATATATGTTTGATTTTCTATCTGCATTATCCCTAATGCCCTGCTTGCACTGTTTTTCTGGAACATTGGATTCTCAATTCCAGCATCAACGACATCACCTTTAATTTAAATAAAACAACCCAAGCAATCTCAGGGGAGTGTAATAAAGCAGAATTTAACACTAAGCTGCACAATGAGATATTAGGGCAGATGACCAGAACCTTTTCAAAGAGGGAGGTTTTAAGGGAGAAATATCTTGAAGGAAGAAAGCAAAATAGAGAGGCAGAGGGGATTGGGACTTGGGTGACTGGAGGCAGAGCCACCAACAATCAAGCAGTTAAAATCAGTAATGGTTAAGAGACAGATTTAGAGAAGCTCAGAGACCTTGGATGGTTGTAGGATTGGAGAAGGTTACACAAGTAGGGAGGGGAAAGGCTGTAAAAGAATTTGTAAACAAGGATGAGAGTTTTAAAACTGAACTAGAAAGGATTCAGAAAAGATTCACAAGGATGTTGCCAGTGTTGGAGGGTTCAAACAATAGGGAAGGGCTGAATAGGCTGGGGTTATTTTCCCTGGAACGTCAGAGGCTGAGGAGTGATCTTGTAGAGGTTTATACAACCATGAGAAGCATGGATAGGGTGAATAATCAAGGTCTTTTCCACAGGGTAGGGGAGTCCAAAACTAGAGGCCATAGGTTTAAGGTGAGAGGAGAAAGAACTTAGTATTTTTCTTGTAAAAGTACACATGACAGTAAATTTTAAATTCTAAAACAATTCTAAAGATTTAAAAAGGACCTAAGGGGCAACTTTTTCATGCAGGGGGTGGTGCACGCATGGAATAAACTGCCATTAAAAGGCATCTGGATGGGTACATGAATAGGGGAGGGTTTAGAGGGATATTGGCCAAATGTTGCCCAAAAGGCTAAATCAATTTAGGACATCTGGTTGGCATGGATGAGTTGGACCAGAGGGTCTGTTTTCATGCTGTACAGCTCTATGACTCCATGATTCTATAACTAGAAACCAATTCCATGTAAAATGGAAGATCGTGGTATAATAGTAATTTCATTAGACCTGATAATCCAGAGTCCCAGGCTAATATTCTGGGGGACGTGTGTTTGATTCCCAAAATGGCAGATGCCAAAATTTAGATCCAATAAAGACTGGAAATAACAGCAAGCCTAACAGCAACTGTGTAAACGCTATCATAAAAGCCACCTGTTTCATTGATAACCCTTTAAGGAAAGAAATCTGCTGTCCTTACCTAATCTAGCCTATATGGGACTCCAGACTCAAAACAATGTGATTTTATCTTAGGGGTGTTCAAAAGTAAAATTCTTATGATTGGATGGAAACTGTCTTCATTGCATTTGGCCCCCCAGTCCTGCTCTGCCATTCAATAAAATCATGGCTGATCTGTTCCTGTTTCAAATTTCCCATCTGCCCTGATTACCCTTGATTCTTGGACAAGAATCGATTTGTCCCAAAAATATTCAGTGACCCTGCCCCTAGCACCTTCTGAGGCAGAGAGTTACAAAGTCGCATAAGCTTCTGAGAGATAAAAAAATTCTTCTCATCTCTGTTCTAAAAGAATAACCTTTAATTTTAAGAATTTTACTTCTAGACTGACTCACAAGAGAAAACATCCTTTTCACCTCCACCTTGTCAAGACCTTTCACGGTCTTAATACACTTCAGTCAAGTCATTCCTTACTCCAATCTCCAGTGAAAACAAGCCGAGCCTGCCCAAAATATTCTCATTTCGACAACTCACTATTCCAAGGTTCAATCTAGCAAACCTCCTCTGTACATTTCCTGTGTACCTCCTCTCCTGTGCATTTCCATCCTTCAATAAATGAGGAGACCAAAGCAGTACACAGTTACCAGGTTCAATTCTCAATGTCTGCTGAATTAGCTAATCTTGGTTGGATGATTGGTTGAGCACTAAAATTGACCTCAGTGCCCCTCGCATAAACAGGAAAGGAATAGTCAGGATTTCTGCTTTGGATTACTGACTGGTGATTCCTGTTCAAAATACACATGTTTATTGTGTCATATTCCACAAATCATCCAGCCCAGAAGCAGGTTACGAACCCACATTGGCTTGACCCAGTCTTTATGACCCACATGAGGCCCATTCTCTGCTTTTCATCTAATCTCAGCAGCATATGGACTTCAACAGTTCTTCCTCACGTGCTCATTTAGCTCCCCTTAAAGGCAGCTTTTATTCACCCAAGTCACTTCAGGTAGTAGTGAGTTACACATTACCATAATACCGAGCCAATTGAAGCTGAACATGAATACATTTATCGATAGTCACTTTATTTGCAGAATGCAGCATTCTGATTCCAACCCAGTATCCTGGCAGCCTCTCTTTGTAAGTGATCTCAGATATTTTCTAATCAACCTTTTTAGAGATGTTACTTCAGAGCTCTATTGGGACTTGAACCTGGATCACCAGGCTCAGAGGCAGGGACACTACCACCACACCACAACAGCCCCTCAGTGAGTGCTCTAGCAGGCAGTAGGGCTATTGTGATTGGTTGGCTTGCCGAGCTGGTTTGTTGTTCTGCAGACGTTTCATTACCGTGTTGGGTAACATCATCAGTGCAGCTTTGGATGAAGTGTCGTTGTGTTTTCCTGCCTGGTTTTTAAACTCTGGTGTCTGTTGAGCTGGTTGATCATCAGACAGAGATGACTGGTAGTGCTTTAACCTGAGGGTCACCACACTTAAGGCCAGAGGAAAGTTGAGAAGGACAACCCTTCATGGTAACTTCAGCTGGTGCAGGAATTGAGCCCATTCTGATGGTGTCACACCACACTGCAAACCAGCTGTCTAGCCAGTTGAGCTAACGGATCCCCAAAAAGTGCTCTAAGTATTTAATTAAGCAATATCCTTCACATGTGCCTCTTATCAATATAATTAACATTGCACCTTCTCATAGCTCTCACAATAAATCATTCTCTCGCCTATTCCTTGTTGGGTTGACTCATGATTGTATTCTTTTATGGCACTTTGGTCTCCCCACAAGCGGAAGCGTGCCAATAGCTGGTATTTATCCCTCAGCCCCTGGGAGTGACACAGAGGTGGTGGAGTGTAAAACTGGTTAAGACAGCAGGAACTCTGCTGTGTCCACCACCTCCCTACCTTTGATGATATTTTATTTTGGGTAAGGGATGGGCAATTCACCCTGGCACCTTCAGGCTGGTTAAAATCCTCAGGATCCACACATCTTAAGATCCCCATTCTGGTCCTCAACTCTCACTAGGGAAACAACCTTTCCACATCTGCCCTGTCAAATCTCCAAAAAATCCTATATTTGTTTGAATCAGGTTGCCTTTCATTTTTTTTTAAACTCCAGTGAGTACAAACTCCTCTCCTCACAAGGAAAAACCGCATAAACGTTCTTTGAATTTCCTCCACTGCCAATTTTATCTTTCCTTCATTTTTAGTGGAAGAGGAGGAGGAGACCGGGAGCAAGCGGACCCCTGGAAAATATAGTTTAGGCGGAATCAAAACCTGAGACTCCCACCCTTCCACCTCCTCTAACCCAAGAATAAAAGGGTAAGTAAGTTATTCTGTAATTTTTACAAATCTTTCGGGTAAGTTTAAATTTGGAGGGGATGGCAGTCAGGGCAGTGCAATGTTTCTTCTGCAGGATGTGGGAAATAAGAGTCAACAGATGATCAGAGGTATAGATAGAGTAGACAGTCAGACTTTTTCCTAGGGTGGAGGTAGCTATTACGAGGCGGCATAGTTTTAAAGTGAGTGGAGGTAGATATAGGGGAGACGTCAGAGGTAGGTTCTTTACTCAGAGTGGTTGGGGCATGGAATGCATTGTCGGAGAGGATAGTGGAGTCGGCCTCATTAGGGGCATTTAAGCGGCTGGTAGATAGGCATATGGATGATGGTATAAGGCAGGGGTGGAGGTTAGATACACCTTAGGTTTAGGGTAAAATTTCGGCACAACATTGTGGGCAGAAGGGCCTGTACTGTGCTGTACTGTTCTATGTCCTATGTTCTATGTTCTAAAATCACAGAGATAGTGGATGCATTGGTTGTAATTTTCCAAAAACCATTGGATTGTGGAGAAAGACAAGAGGATTAGAAAACTGGCAATGTGATACCCTTTTCCAAGAAGGGAGGGAGGCAAAAAGCAGGTAACCATACGCTGATTAGCCAAACCTCTATTGTTGGAAAATTATTGGAATCTATTATTAAGAAATTTGGAAAATCATATTCGAAACAAGTAGAGTCAGCATGGGCTTGTGAAAGGGAAATTGTGTCTGATTAATTTTTTAGAGTTCTTTTGAGGAAGTGTCAACCAGAGTGAACAGAGGAAAACCAGTAGATGTGTTATATTTGGACTTCCAGAAGGTGTTCGACAAGGTATTTCACAAAAGGTTGTCATTAGATAAGAACCCATGTTATTGGAAGTAATATATTGGCAAGGATAGAGAATTGGAGAATGGGCAGGAACTAGTGAGTGAGGATAAAGAGTTCTTTTTCAGGTTGACAACCTGTAACCAATGTGATTCCACTGCGATCAGTGCTGGGACTCCAACTGTTTACAATATACATTAATGACTTGAAGGAAGGAAGCGAATGCACTGTAGCTAAATTTGCAGACAACGCAAAAAATAGGTGGAAGGGCAATTTGTGCAATACAAACACTTTATAGGGAAATATTAATAAGTTAATTAAGTGGGCAAAAGTTGGCAAATGGAGTATTATGCAGGAAAATGTAAAGCTGTTCATTTTGGAAGGGAGAACAAAAGAACAGAATATTATTTAAATGGAGAAAACTATAGAAAGGGACCATGGGGGTACTTGTGCATAAAACATTGAAAGCGAGCACACAGGTGTGGGAGATAATCAAGAAGGCTAATGGAATATTTTCCCTTATTTCAAGTTGGTTGGAGCATAAGTACAGAGAAGTCTACTGCAACTGGACGAGGTGCTGGTGAGATCACATCCAAAGCATTGTGATCATTTTTTTCTCCATATTTAAGAAAAGATATTATTTCATTGGAGGCAGATCAGAGAAGATTCACCAGGATGGTCACCGGTATGGACAGATTTTCTTGTCAGCAAAGATTATATAGTTTGAGACTCTACTCATTGGAGTTTAGAAGAATGAGGCATAACTCATTGAGACATATGGGATTCTTAAGATGTTTGGCAGGGTAAATGCTGAGACCATGTTTCCCCTCATAGAAGATCAGAGTGCATAATCTCAGAATTAAGGGGTGCAATTTAAGGTCGAGAATATGAGGAATTTCTTCTCTCAGAGATTTGAGAGTCTTTGGAACTCCATGCCCCAGAGAGCTGGCATTGGAGGGATTCCAGAGGAGGTTTACAAGAATGATCCTGGGGATAAAGGGCTTGTCATATAAGGAGTGGTTGAGGACTCTGGATCTGTACTCGATGGAGTTTAGAAGGATAAGGAAGGATTTCATTGAAACTTACAGAATACTGGATAGAGTGAACGTGGAGAAGATTATTTCACTAATAGGAGAGACTAAGACCTGAGGCCACAGTTTCAGAATGAAGAGACAACTCTTTAGAACTGAGATGAGGAGGAATTTCTTCAGCCATAGGGTGGTGAATCTCTGGAACTCATTGCCACAGAAAGCTGTGGAGGCCACATTATTGCATGTATTTAAGACAGAGATAGATAGGTTCTTGATTAGTAGAGGGATTAACAGTTACAGGGAGAAGGCAGGAGAATGAGGTTGAGAAACAAGATCAGACAGCAGAGCAGACTTGATGAATAGCAGAATGAATAGCCTCATTCTGTTCTTATATCCTTATATCTTAGGGTCTTTCCTTTCAGTGATATGCAAGTAATTGCTTGAGGATTTTAAAACCCAGTGTTACTTCCAGAGCCAGCAATATCAGGTTTCCTCATGACTTTCAGTGGAGTTACTGCCACCCAAACAAACACTTCAATGACCTTGAAGAGCTCAAATGGGTCATCCAGTTCCAAAAGAGTCATATCGGACTGGGAACATTAACTCTGTTAATTATCTCCACAGAGGCTGCCAGACCTGCTGAGTTTCTCCTGTTTGTACTTACCCCACACAGCCTTCTTCCCTTTCGAGGGAACAATCCCAGCTTTTCAGATGAAGACAGGATTGGACAGGATTATGTTTGTAATATGCTCGTCGTCTCATCTCCCGACTGTGGAGATGCTGGAGAGTGGGCAGTGCTTCTGGAACATTAGCCCAGCATATGCCAGTGCCAACAATTGAAGAGGGAACGTTGGTTGGAGGATCAGAGAGTATAAGTGACACACCTTTGCAGAGTATCTTTCTGACAAGACTGTTTCTTCATACACTGAATGAGTATCTCAGAAATTGGGAAGGCTGCACATTAAACCCTATCAGCCTCCTGCTGGCATTGGAGAATGCAGTGTTGAATCCCTCATGATTGAATACTGGGTTTACCCACTGGAATGGAAAACGCCTGCAGAATGAACATCCCTGTCTATGTGAGAGACCCCTGTTTACCAGGGCCTTGACCCTCTATAATTTCGCACCAGGCCTGTTCTGGAGTGTCCCCGAAATGGCCAATGTTTCTGGAGGAGCTGCTAAGATTATATAGCTTCTGACCTTCTGATTGGTCAGCAATGCTAGAAGCAGGACATCTTACAGAGGAATTTAAACCATAACTAAAACCAATTAATCGCTAAAAAGAAAGATGTTTGGCAGTAACCAGAACCACCAGATATACTCATAAAACCACCTCGATATGTGATTCTGTTTGTAAGGTTTCAACAAGTAAAGTCCAGAGTCTGGGAAGGCAAAGTGATATACCTGTAGTGCTATCACATAGGGATCTAAATCTTAGCATTTCTACTTTCTAGATATTGATACAAGCATGGATATGTCACCTGAGGGGTTGTTGTGAGTTTCCAGTCTTGTTTCCTGTGTCAAGGTAGTTATATTACCGACTCTAAATCAAAGTACAGGGATTTGACAACAGCATTTAAGTCAGAACAGTGGTTTATTCAGCACATATGTAACACCAGATTGAAACTGTACAATAACACTCTTATGTGAGCGAATAAATCATTTACATGCCTGTCTTACAGAATACAACATATAGATGCTCTTGGGCAGTTAGGAATAGTCTCAATTTCACTTTCAAGGAATGTCTAGGGCAATGTGTGGCCATATTTTAAAATCACAGCATGTTTTAGAGTTCAGAAGACACCCAGTTATATGATTGCCTAAGCTTTCCACCTGGTGCATAATCATAAAGAAAATGGAAACAATATAAGATGTGCAATCCAAGAATTATTTAATGCTTGCTACAGAGACTCAATAAACTCTTTTTTTTCTCTCTTAAAGGAGGAGCAAGCCAAATAGACTACTGTTAGTTATCCTATCTGGAGCCTTCATGACCATTGTGTTGGATAGCATTGTGAGTTACAGACATTTCCAAAAGGACAACGGTGGTCCTTTTAGATCCTGAGCGAGGCGGCCCAATAATCAGGACTTGGGACTCTGTGGAGGGGTTGGGGTGGGGGGAGCGGGGGCGGTGGGGTGGGGGCGCACAGCTCTTGGTTTGGGGTCAGAGCGGGGTTGCAAGCCCAGGCCAAGTATAGCATCAGGCCCCAATGCTTTTTGTCCTTGCCCTAGCTCCTTTGCACAGATAATAATTGTGTTGCAGGTAGAATCAACTCAGTAACCAGTACCTGTTATCATTCACATAGCTTGAAATGTAGGCTAGCCAGTGGGAGATAGTTGATCATTATTCCAATGCGATACAATGACTTCAAGACAAGACTCCTAAAGATATTGATTCAACGATACATGGGCAGTTTTTCCATCTGATAAGTCATATCAGTTTCTATGGTTGCTGATAGCAACCAGCTATCTTTCATGTGGACACAGGCCGCAAGTTGCTTTGGGTGTTTGTCAGTTTGCCTTGAACGCAGATTAAGCAGGACAGTCCTGTGGTATGTAAGGCACTTGCCCAAATAGGTTTTCTTTGTGGTTTATGGAGAAAATAAGACTTGTACTTATGCACCACTGCATCAGAGTTTTTCAGGATGACCGGAAGCATTGCAACACAGAGAGCGTCAATATGATAAAGAATTGCTGCTTCATCTCTGGCAAATGAAGCAATCGGTTTGCAGTCTGCGACAATCCAGCGACAGCAGCATTAAGAAGGATGAGTCAGTTTGCTTTGCTTTGGAGGTTTTCAACTGAGGGAAAGCCACTGACCAAGAATTTGGGAGAACTCCTCCCTCCTCCTCAGTTAACATTACACAATGTCTCACTGTCCATCACAGTAAGATCAAGCCTCAGTTTAAAAGTTCACCTGACAATTTGACTTGATAGAGGTGTACAAAATGATCAGAGGTATAGATAGAGTAGACAGCCAGAGACTTTTTCCTTGGGTGGAGGTAGCTATTACGAGGCGGCACAGTTTTAAAGTGAGTGGAGGTAGATATAGGGGAGACATCAGAGGTAGGTTCTTTAATCAGAGCGGTAGGGGTGTGGAATGCATTGCCGGAGAGGGTAGTGGAGTCAGCCTCATTAGGGGCATTTAATAGATAGGCATATGGATGATAGTACAAGGTAGAGGTGGAGGTTAGATAGACCTTAGGATTAGGGTAAAAGTTCGGCACAACATTGTGGGCCGAAGGGCCTGTACTGTGCTGTACTGTTCTATGTTCTATGTTCTAAATAACATCTCTGGCATGTTAATTCTTTATTGACTGATTGACTTAGTTTTGCAGTGATGGACATGAACTGGGAATTTATTTAAACCCTATCTTTAGGGACTTCTGTAGTGCAGTGGCAGTGTTCCTACCTCTGAGCCAAATAGACATAAATTCAAGTCCCACCTACTCCAGAGGTGTGTAATAACATCCCTGAACAGGTTGATCAGGAAAATATCTTTAAATCCCTTCTGAATAGACACCAAGTAGATTCATTTTTGTGTTTGAAGGAAAATGCTTTTTATTTAAATAAATCAAAAGAGCATAAAATTTGGCTCCAGAATGATTGAAGGTTTGCTGAGTCTGGCCTATTTTGGGAATTCCTAGTTGTTTTACTCATCGTTTCCAAGTTATTGTGACTCCCAGAGTGATGTTAGTCTAGTTAATAGCTGTGCCAGAATCAGATGTTTCTGGGTTTAAGTTCAGCTCTGGAAGGTGACCTTGTTATTCTGGCTGGCATTCAAGTGAGTGAGTTTTGCATTGCTGAGAGTGTTCATTGGCTTTGATGTTTAATGGAGGTCCTGCCTTGTCAAATCCAATGGTTTATTGTTAACCATGTTTCATTTTGTTGCACTCTTACCCTGAGTTAACAGAATGTGGATTCAATTCCCACTTGAGCACAGAATTTAAGAAGCTGATATGCCCATGTATCTCTGAGGGCATGCTATGCTGTTTGAGTGTTCTGTCTTTCAGGTGAGATTTTAAAGAGTGGACCCTCCCAGAAGTAAAACTGACAAGTGAGTCGTTCTGGTCTGACTCATCTTCTGCAATTCAAAGTGGAGGAGAAGTACAACCAATATGTTCATTTCCAAGTATGTTTTCCCCTTTGTGCTATCCGTCCTCTCCCATGGGTGTCAAAGACGCTATGATAAAATTACAAGAATAGGTGTCCTAGACAATGTTTATCCCTCAATTAAAAAGAATAAAACAAATTATTTGGTGTTTATTGGAGAATGTTGTGTGCAAATTGGTTGCTGTACTTCCTAACTTGCAACAATGGCTATGCTGTAGAAGTGCATCAATAGTTGAGAAAGTGTCCTTTAGTCAGGGAAGGTGCTACACATGATTGAGTCTTCATTGTTTGCTCTTCAGATGGGTGCAGAGCACTATTTGTAGAGTGAGGGATACTCCTGCTGTCTTCACAGCCTTTTCTCCCTCAACCAAAGAAAGAGCGAGTTGGTTCTACATCCAACAGTTGTTTGTAGATCTTTGGTCTGTTCAACATCGCTGCTTGTCAGTATTCTTGCAAAACAGCAGCCATAATTGCACAGTCTTTGAAGAGCTTGGAAATACTTCTGACAGATGTGACAAGGTAATGTGTAAATGTGTGTCTTTCTTTCTTAAAATACTCAAGAATCCACATTCTGTTTCCTGGCTAAAAGGTTATAAATTCCTAATTGCAAAGATTGTAACATTTTGGTATTAACGATGACATTGCACAGTTGCTCAGATTACAGAAAATACACCAGTAATTATATGATGACAAAATTATTTGATGACAAAGATTTTTTGGATTACTTATCGTCATATAAATGTATGAACAACAAATTCTTAATGTTATTTTGAAAACGTCCCTAGTGTAAATACCTTGCAACAAGTTGAACTTATCTTCGCTCCTCTTTCATCCTGAACTAGCATGAGTCAGGTATACAGGATGATGGCTCATATGTTGTCGCTATGGTAACCACTAAGAATAACCTGGTCTATTTCTAAATTTTTTCTTTGTTAACCCTGTGTTGATAAGAAAATCTGAGAGGGAATCTGAAGTTATAGTCTGATGAAATAGCAGGGTTGAGGCATTTTTCTTTAGTTTAATCTGAGCCTGGCACCCAAACTGTTGCTCTGCAGCAGAAACAGGTCAGTACGGACACATAGAGGAAATAACCCGACAACAGCGAGTGATTTCAAATCAGACACAAACCAGTAAACAGGGATTCATAATCTAGAGGCTAATTCTCTGAGGACAAGGGTTCAAATCCTAACTGATGGAATTTAAACTCAATTAATAAAGTTGGAATTTAATGTTAATCTCAGTAATGGCGGCCACAACTGACATCCACATAATTTACATATACCGTCCAGGGAAGGAAATCTACTCAAAACAAAAAATACTGGAAATCACGGCATCCACGGAGAGAGAGCAAGCTGATGTTTCAAGTCTACTGACTCTTCATCAGAGCAGATGAAGCAGTCGGCTATCCTTACTTGGTTAGACCTACATATGACTCCAGAACCACAGAAAGCTGTTTGAATCTTAATAGCCCTCGGTTGAATGGGCAATTAGGGGTGGGCAACAAATGCTGGCCCCGCTGGTGATCCCCACAGCCCATGAAAGAATAAAGCAAAGAAAGACCTGCAGCACTAGGAAAAGCTCCTTACTTACCAACTCAACCAAGCCCTACAGAAATGGATCAAAATATTCACTCCTTTAAACTACCACATGCCCGCCCTCAAAACTGCCAACTGTCAGGACCATTCCAATGGTTCCCACTTGGAGTCCCCTGTTATTGGTTTTGCCTGTCCATTATCTTGGCTGCAGCAGAAGAAAGTTGGCTCAGGATCCCTCACATACCTTCAGTCATACTGGGTGTTCCCTTCACTATCATGCTCCCTGATATCCTCTCCGTCTCCAGTAAATGTGCATTTTTATGATCAAAGTGCTTTTATGGAGTTGTCAGTAAGATATCATTTACACCAGGAGTCAAGAACAATGGGTCATCAATTTGAAATGGTCATAACCACAGCAACAATCTACTTTCGTATAGCCCCTTTCACATAATAAATGACCTAATGTGCTTGACAGGGAGATTAACAAGCTAAATTTGACACTGACCACAAAAGGAGATATTGATGCAAAGCCTTGGTTAAAGAGGCAGGTATTTTAAGGTGAATCTTGAAAAAGAAAGCAAGGGAGAGAGGTGGAAAAGCTTAGGCCGAGAATTCTCGAATTTTGGGGTGGGGATTACTGAAGACCAATGGTGGAACAGTTCGAATTGAGGCTGCTCAAGAGGTCAGCATTATATATGGGAAGATATTTTACAGGGTTGCTTCACTTGAGGAGATTCCAAAGATGAGGGATTTGAACAAAAAGAGTCTGGAGATATTTTTCCACAAAGATGCTTGTTAAACCACGGAATGGCATGAGATAGGCACCACTTTATGGGATGTATTTTACAGGGAGCTCTGTTCTTTGCAGCATGCACCCACAATCCCCAGATGAAAACTCAGTCAGCACCTTGTCAACTTTAAAACTGACTGCCTCACTTGGTCATATGTTGGGGGAAGTCGAAACTCTGAAACAGGGTGTCCAGTCTTTGAGAGCTGCCAAAAAGTCTGATTGGTTCGCAGTTCTTCTGCCTCAGCAGCGCCCATACACATCAGTGGCCACTGCTGGAATTACAAGGAGGCCCAGGTAGAACTGAACATGTTTCCTGAAGATAGGTCTGGCTAGTGTGGGATTGGAGACTGCAGCAATACAGAGCAAGGGGGTAAGAACTTGGATTTTAGAATTCAGCGGGGAAGCACAAAAAGCAAGTGCTGCCTTAAGTACAGAGGACCCCCTTGAAGTCGGTTGTCCCTCCCACTACCTCACACCCCTACCCACCTTCCATTCCACTCACACAGTGGCCATAGCCCATGCAGTGAAAGCTATCAGGCTACCTATTCTCATTCTGCTTTGTCAAGCCGCACACAATATTGTGATGGGGGTGAAATAGAGACCTCAAGCAGTCATTAAATGGCTCATTAAGGCCCTCATTAGGCTCCCTGACCCCTTACCTTCCCATTAGATAATGGGGATAGAGCGAGGGGGTGCCTCCCCAACATTCAAATGGTGGGAGTGAGCAGGCCAGTAAAATTCATTTCCTATTCTAAATGAAAATTGAATAAATATTTGAAATAGTTTCAACTCCATCCCACAATCAAGTTATTGGCTGAGACTGAAACAAACAGTCAAGGTCAAGTACCATCACTTTCTATGACCATCTTTAAGGCACAAGTCAGAAGTGTGATGGAATACTCCCCACTTGACTGGGTCGGTGTAGCTCCAGCAGCACTCGAGAAGCTTAACACCATCCAGGACGAAGCAGCCTACTTAATTGGCGCCACATTGACCAAACATCCACTCCATCTATCATCGACACTTTAGTAGCAGCAGTGTGTACTGTCTACAAGATGCTGAAGAAATTCACCAAAGCTCCTTAACACAGCACCTTCCAAACCCAAGGCCAATATCATGTCGCAGGGCAAGGGCAGCAGATACATGGAAGCACCACCTCCTGCAAATTCCCCTTCAAGCTACTCACCATCCTGACTCAGAAACACATCAACGTTCCTTCGCTGTCCCTGGGTCAAAATCCTGGAATTCCCTCCCTAGTGGCATTGTGAGTGTATGTAGACCAAACAGACTGCAGCAGTTCAAGAAGGCAGCTCACTACCTACTTCTCGAGGGCAACTAGGGATGAGTAATAAATGCTGGCCCAGCCAGCAACACTTATATCTCATGAGTCAATGAAAATGTGTGGCTCTGCCAGAGATGTGTCTCTGACTCCATATCATTAACAAGTCAGCTCAATTCCACCTCACAGCATCAGCCTCCATTCATGCCCCAGCACACCTGCTTCTGAGTAAAATTGTGTGGACCCTGGAAATCTGCATTGAATGCAGGGAATTGCTGGAGACCCTCAGCAGGTCTGGCAGTATCCGTATGTCTTCAGAACACTTCGAGTCACACCAAACTGTTGTTTCTGTCCCCAGAAATGCTGCCAGATTGCTGAGTTTCTCCTGCAGTCTCTGTGTTTTTACTTTTACAGGCATTGTTTTTGTGCAATTTGAAATCTGATTCCAAGTCCAATTGTTTAAATGGAATTGCTTATGTCGTGTTCAGTTCATCTTCGCTTTGACCTTTTGATGCAATTGTTTAAAATTGTCCCTTTTCAAGTTATCTTCAGTATTAAGAAATCTTTGAAACTTTGCTGAGGGGATGGTCTGATAGCTCTTGCTGAGTAGACTTGGCAGATAGGTTCACCTGCCCTTGCCTATGCTTCAATCCCGGCTGAACCTCCATAGAGATCTTAAACATTTTACTGATTCTAATCTTAAACTGGAGTTGGATGAAACAAAGACATTGCTAATCAGCCTGTTAATCCTACAGTGTTACAGAATTTTACAATGAATCATTTTCTGTTGACAAATGCTAGATACGTTGTTCTCTCCATGCCTTAAAATAAATAAATCTGCTCCATGGTTTTGTTACCTCTGGATTTGACTCTATGAACTGACCCTTCCACGAGTAATACTCGGCATGTCAGGCAGCATCTATGGCAAGAGAAACCTTTCGAGTCAATGACTTTTCATCAGCGTTTATAATGGCGTTTTTTTTTAGTTTAAATCCCCAGAAAGACCATTGCTGTTAAAACCACCTTTGCATCCTGACAGTGTCACCTTGTTTTCCTGGCTGTCATTCAAACAAGGAGACACATTTACCAGTGTAGATGGAACTGGATCTCACAGACTCATAGAGCAAATTTTAAAAAACGTGAAAATGTTAAAGCAACGAAAGATTTGTTTACATGACCTGAAGCTAGATGGGACCAGCTTGTTTGAATAACTGTAATATGAAATATGGCATGGAGCCTTGAGCAACAGTCATGTAAAATAGTACTATTGTTAAATTAGAAAAAGTCCCCAACCTAAAAGTGAGGCAATGGTGTATTTGAATCATACTGGTATGAACAATACAACTCGTATTCCCAGAAAACCACAAAATGCAAAAACTTGGAACACATCTACATACAAACACAGAAAGCTTTGGGGGAATCTACAAGAGTCACAGTTCTGAGTATACTATTCACAAGTCACCACCAGTGGAAATTGATTATGAAAATTCCAGGAATGTTTGAACAAGGATCTTCCAGCCTTTCTGTGAATTTGAGTAACATTTTTATCAAAAGAAATGTCTAGCAGTAATTATCCTGCCATCCTCCAAGATAATTGCACTCCTCCAGTTTTAGCCTCTTCAGCATCTCTAATATTCATGCTTCACCACTCTTAGCATTGGGTAGGAGATGGCCTAGTTGTATTATTGCTGGACTGTTAATCCAGAGACCCACATAACATTCTGGGGACTTGGGTTCAAATCCTACCACAGCAGATGGTGGAATATGAATTAGTTAAATATCTGCAATTATCATTTAATGATGACTATGAATCCATTGTCAATTGTTGTAAAACCCTATTTGGTTCACTAATGTCCTTTAGGGAAGGAAACTGCCATCCTTACCTGGTCTTGCCTAAATGTGACTCCCAACCCACAGCAATGTGGTTGACTCTTAACTGCCTTGTGGGCAATTAGGGATGGATAATAAATGCTGCCTAGCCAGTCATCACATGAATGAATTTTTATAAAAACAGCCACGTCCTCAGCTAACAAGTCCCTAAATCAATCAATCCCTGCCTCTTTCCTTCTCCCTCCTCCTTCATGACTTTCCAAAATGCTAACCAACTCCAGTAAAACTTAAGTCCTCTGGTGTGATCTCACCATAAATGAGTAAGTGACAAATTTTGTTTGATATTTGAAGTAAATACAGAGGGTGCTGGAGATATTCAGCAAGTCAGGCGGTGTATGGAGAGTCTAACAGAGTGAACTGCTCAACTTTGGTATGAACGGTAACATGACATTGATTAAATATTAATTCTGTTTCTCTCTCCACAGATGGGCTTGCAGACTTGTTGAGTGTTTGCAGCATTTTCTGCTTTCATTTCAGATTTCCAACATACATGGTATTTTATATGTGTTTTTACTTCTTTGGAAGTCCGGTATAAAACCAAATCACTGTTATTGTTGGTAGAGCATAAAATGATGAAAACTAAGAATCTTTTTGGCTCCTTAAAAATGAACCAGAGATCGACTGAACGTCCTTCACATTGAAGTTGTGTAGTTTGCCTTCCCTTAACACTTAAAAACTATTTGTTATCCTTAGAATAAATATGGACTTACTATGAAAAAAGAGAGATGAAAAGATCTAGAGATTTAAATACAAATTAAACACCTAACTTTCACCTGGCAGATTGGAAACATTGGCCAAACCTATTTTCTGATGAAGGGTCTAGGCCCGAAACGTCAGCCTCTCTGCTCCTATGATGCTGCTTGGCCTGCTGTGTTCATCCAGCCCTGCACCTTGTTGTCTCGGATTCACCAACCTATTCATCAATCAGTTGTTTTTGCTGCAGTCATGACACTGCCATTGGTCACAGCGCAGATTTACACCTTATTTCCTTCCTGTTCACCTCTCATTCTAGTGACTTTATTTCGTGCAGAGATAGTAGGAACTGCAGATGCTGGAGA
>NW_025967658.1:9962-25000 GCF_021869965.1 Rhincodon typus | reverse complement strand
TACCGCATGGCCTGGATAGAGTGTATATTGGGAAGATGCATCCATTGGTAGGAGAGACTAGGGCCCGAGGGCACAGCCTTAGAGTAAAGGGAAGACCTTTTAGAACGGAGATAAGGAGAAATGTCTTCAGCCAGAGAGTGGTGAATCTATGGAATTCACTGCCACAGAAGGCTGTGGAGACCAGGTCATTGAGTACATTTAAGACTGAGATAGATAGGTTCTTGATTATCAAGGGGATCAAGGGTTACTGGGAGAAAGTGGGAGAATAGGGTTGAGGAACTTATCAGCCATGATTGAAAGGCAGAGGAGACTCGATGGGCTGAATGGCCTAACTTCTGCTCCTATGTCTTATGGTCTTAGCAGGCAAGGATGGCAGTTTCCTTCCCTAAAGGACATTAGTGAATCAGATGGGTTTTTAATGACAATGGTTACATGATTACCATTAGACTTGTACTTTATCCAGAATTTTACTGAATTCAAATTTTATCATCTGCTGTGGTGAGATTTGATCCCATGTACTGGCACAATGATGTTACCACTACGTCATCGCTGCCCTGCAATGATAAACAAATTAAGCATAGTCTGAAGATTCTGCCTACCGTCATATTATGTCTTAACACTCACAACATCTTGTTATAATGCTTTGATGGTCTAATCTCTTGAGTTGATTCAAGCTGCCTTTTTAGAATGTTTCCACTGGGTTAGGCACTGTCACAAACTTGACTATTCCATCAGGTAATTCTGCAGTCACTTACAAGTTGATCAATGGTCTCTAGCTGCTGTCGGCTTATGGACATAAATTCCAGATGTGTATTCTGAAATTGAACTTCGCCCATAATTGATCATAAGACATTAACCATATTTCTCTGGATTCTTAAGACAATCGTAGAAGAGATCTAATATATTCAGTCTGTGGAGACCTTCTTCATCCACCTACAGCAATCTTCATTCTAAGACTTGTTTATCTGGTTCAGAAATATCAACGTCAAAAAAAGATGCCTTGATTTATCGTCGAACAGGATGAATTCACGCAGGAGATCTGCTTCTTTCCAATTGAGGATTTATAGTATTGTGGCAATTTTGCAGAATTCCTCAAGCTTTCTGGAGTTTTAACTGACATGCAATTTTC
Organism: Rhincodon typus; assembly: GCF_021869965.1. Taxonomy (NCBI): domain Eukaryota; kingdom Metazoa; phylum Chordata; class Chondrichthyes; order Orectolobiformes; family Rhincodontidae; genus Rhincodon; species Rhincodon typus. The sequence goes on along the minus strand of NW_025967658.1, from coordinate 23,871 downwards.
TTCCAACATTTCTATGATTAAATGCAAAAAGTCAAAAATCACATGATCCCAGGTTACAGTCCAACAGGTTTATTTGAAATAATAAGCTTTTGGAGCATAGCCACTTTGTCAGGTGCAGTGAGAGGACAGTTCACAGACACAGAGTTTATAGGCAGAGACATGAAGGGCAGAGAGATCAAAGGATCATACAACTGGTGTGAGTGGAGTGAACAGGCCTGAAATAGCTGGCTGACTGCCTCCTGTTGAATCTTCAATCATCCATACATTCCTGCATTCTAGAAGTTGCAGAAGCAGGATATGGAGAATTCTGTTCGAAAGGAGATGCAAGTTTTGATTGATTAAGATGCAAATTCCAGAATCTGTTTCAAGTCACTGCCCTGAGATAATTAAAGGTTTCATCAGTGCCTGCCTAACTTTCCAAATTTCAAACAGGCAGAGCGATAGGAATATACAAAAGGTGACATCTCAGGTCAGACACGGAGTTGTAGGTGTGAGGCCTTGACCAGAATCTGTCTCAGAGTTTTAACCTGGAAACAGGCTGGTTTTATTCGGAAAGCAGGAATTTATAAAATGCCACACTGACTGTGACTACATATCGTATATTTCTTGAACAAAATAGAATATATCTGCAAATAAACAAACATCTTGGATTAAATGATTCACCCCATAGGTTTATTGTGTGTGCGTGTATGTGTTTGTGTGTGTGTGAGAGAGAGAGACAGAGTGTATGTGAGCGTGTGTGTGTGCACGCACACGAGAGAGTGTGTGTGAGTGTGAGAGAGTATATGTGTGTGAGAGAGTGCGTGTGTGAGAGAGTGTGTGTGTGAGAGTGTAATAAGTCATCCAAAACTGTACAAACTAATTAAAGTAGAGAGATCATACAATTTATCAAGGTGATACTGTCAAAACAGGGCAATAAGGAAGATTTTACAGATACAGAACAATGTGGTGGGGTCATCTGTAGGGGGACATGAGCCCAAGATCACGGATGACGTTGTCCTCATGGGTATGGAACTTGGCTATCAGCCTCTGCTCAGCAATTTTGTGTTGTTGTGTATCTCAAAGTCCACCTTGGAGGATGCTTACCCGAAGACCGGAGGCTGAATGCCCTTAACCACTGAAGTGTTCCCCGACTGGGAAGGAACATCCCTGTCTGGCATTTGTTGTGCAGTGTCCATTCAATTGTCTCTGTGCTCTCCTCTCACTGCACCTGACGAAGGGGCTGCACTCTGAAAGCTTGTGATTTCAAATAAACCTATTGGACTATAACCTGGTGTCGTCTAATATTTGACTATGTCCACCCCAGTCCGACAGCGGCACCTCCACATTGTAGTTAAATGAGCAGACTTGCAGTACCTTTAGTGGCCACTGCCTTTGCTGGTCATAGGTTAAGTCTTGATTACAATGGCGGTGCTGTTGAGCACTTCAATTTGGAATGATTTGGAGTAGGAGGAACATCTGCAAATTGCAATAACTCAAGCTTCCAACTGTCACTGGATAGAATCTTGCCTCCCACCCAGTTTTCATTATTGAGCCTTGGCGGTAATGAATTCTCCCGTAATGTGTGTTATGCTTAAAGTGAGAGAAGCCCTGCAGGTTGCTGTTCCTGCACAAACCTCACAGGAAGTAAACTTTGGTTTTTTTGAGCTCTCTCAAATTTGAACAGTCTTACTAGCATCCAGTGCCTGCACCTGGAATTGGTGGGTGCAACCCCAGAATGAAAGTACATGTGTACAATCCCAATAGAGCTGCAGAATTACTCATGCACAGTTAAGCTTGATTGTCACTTCATTTTCACTCCAGCATCTCTCTTCTGCTGGATGTCATGGGGTTGGTGGTGTCCTAATCTGCTCAGTCAGATCTTCAAAACCATTCTGCCTGCATGTAATCCAATGAAATAAAAACCAAGAATCTTCAGAAACCACCAGTTGCCATCATATTACATTCTCAGATGTTAACATACCAATCATACACATGGAGTGGTGAAACAATAATGTGGATTCTTTATTCGAACATAAGACTGCACACACAGATTTACAAGGAGTTTAAGCAGTGTATAAATCAGACCTCAATCACCGCTGCTTTAGACTACCTGTAAGCCATGTGACTAGTACATCATATCCTGTCAAGGTACACAATAATTGTCAGAAGGTTAAGAGCTATCCCCTTCAAGACATCATATCACAACAGGGCTGAAAGGCATTTTTTGTGCTTTAACACTCAATAATTCTGTAAGTGATGTTTTTTGACAAAAGTCACATTTGCATTCCACGTGAAGGATGAAAATGCAAATTGTTTCGTGCAGCCCTTAAAACAGATTTCAACTGCTGCATCAAAAAATTATTATGATATATGGATATTGTAATATCTGCAACAGAAAATTGTTTTTGGATAATGGATTCTCCATACTCCTAAGTTCTTGACATTGAAGTCTTATTTTTCCTATGATACTAACAACTCAGAGTGAAAATGAAAAGAATACTTTATCAGTTAAACATTATATTTGACTGCTTAGCCCTTCCTTTTCATCCAACTGATGGGCTAAATTACTCAATCAATCCAGTCTGAGGTACGATAGCACACTTCCCTCATGTATTTACAATTATTCTATTGAGGAGTAATGTTTAGAACCTAATGAACAAATTTCCTGTCTACTCAAATAAGGAATAGTCAAGGAATAACTGCTGATGGAATTGGTGAATGAATATTTATTTGTAACTACAGTAATATTTATTTTAAATGAAGGTACGCAGAAGATTGCTTTACAAATGTGTTGAGTCTGCATTGTCTAATACTTTTCAAGAGAAATTTCTGAGGTAATAGGTCTTAGAGTTTACATTTAACTAAGGCATGTGCAATTCAAAATCTTCGACTGCGTAACAGATTACAAAATTGTCACCTCGATAGATCGCTAAACCATCCAGCCTTAAGCTGTTAAAAAATTTTAAAACAGCTTGCAGGAAATAACTCAACTATATGGGCTTAAATCTATATAGGCAACATTATAAATGTGAATGTTAAATGAATATTATTAGATTCTGATCAACTGTAATGTTAGTTCTTTATTTTAGTCAGTCAGTGCGAATGGTGGAAAAGGTGCTACTCCTTTGCCATTGCCAGTTTTAAAAAAAATACTTGCCACTGTTTCTGCAGATGTCATTAATTGTCCGTATGGCTTACAGGATTTAATTGTGTTGCCATGTGGCTGTGCATGAAGGTTGGGTGGAAGGTAATGGTTAGCCTAGCAAGTGGAAGACTCTCTGAACTGGGTCCGAGTAAGAGGCTTGTTTACTTTGAGGAAGGAAACTGTCAGCTCTGTTTACTCACAATAAGCTGACAACAAAGTCTCTGATGGATTTGGGCCCGGTAAAATAGCAGGACTCAGATCAAGTGTAGGAAACAAGGGTCTTTGCACTAGGATTATAATGACAGAGATAAAGGTGATCCTCGGCTTTCTGGCACTTCTTGTTTGCAAAGAAACTTGACTACATTAAGCCTCTGTGTCTCTTCATAGTGGGGGAACACAAAATTGTGAGCTTCTCTCTCAGGCTGCTTAAAACTTTAATTCTATTGTCAACTGTTTACATGGTATCAAATTTCTATTCTGCAACAAAATGCCTGCTGCATTTTTTTTTCTTTCTTTAAATGATAGTGTACTGGGAAGATTGCATTCCTGACTAGGTCGTGAACTTTCAATCCTGTGTAGTTGCTTATGATTCATTCTCTTTGGGTTCAGCGGCACTCTCCCGTTGTCCCCTCCTTCTGTTTTTCCACTCCCTTCGCCACCCCCACTTTCTTCATCCAGCAGTGATGTGGCAGGAAAATGAGCTGTGCACAACTTCCGAAGGCAATGGTGCAATTTGTGACAGGATATTGTTTCAGTGGCAGATTTTATCAATGAGGAAATGATGCACTGAGCAGGCCTGACTTAAAACCAAAAAGAAAAATTCATCACATGTTTCATTTGGCAGGTTAGCAGGACTGTTGTTAATGGATTGGTCGGTTGTGAGCTCATATGTCCATGATAGCACAGTGGCAGATTTCCCAGTGTGGTACAAATCAGGAAAGCCCCAGGTTCAATCCTGTTGTGAATAAATGTCTCTGGACTCAAGAGGTAGCAGCAAGGTATGCTGCAGGTAGTATTATCCTGCTTGGGCTGAGAATGGAAAACATCAGCTATAGTTTCTGATCAAGATTCCTTGGCACTTTTTCACGAGTGACTGAAGGAGGTCGATTGAGTGCATGCCTGTCATTGTCAAGGAGGTTTTGGCACTCATTAGCAATATTCGTATGTGGAAAATGAGCAAGACACTAATGCTCCGATAGAACCCATGGAACTATATTCAAACAAGAGTCAGCACCTTTGCAAACGAAGGGAAAAACATAAAGAGCTCACAGCTGTATGCCAATGTGGCATCTGTGGGATTTTTACTTCACATTGATGTAGAACCACAGACGTGGTTCGCCCACATTTAATCTTGACAAATTGAAATGGTGCTCTGGTGTATACTTAATAATAACAGTCTGACACATTGCACAACTGGTTAAACCCTAACATAATACTTTGGCACTCCTGGAAACATCATCGTTCTGATCAGGTGCTCAACAGAGCTCCTGGGTTCTGAAAAACTAAAAGAGTCATTGTGCTTTACTGGGGACATAATTTACATACTGACATGGAACCAAAAGCAAGTGAATCTGTTTCAGAAAAGCAAAGCTGTATAAGCTTCATGTCCACATTGTAACATATAACTTTGCCTCAAATTTTTTTTTACTGCTCCACAGACCTCTGAGAGGTCCATGCTTTGCAGTAACTTCCAAGACCATAATGCTTGGGATGGTGTTGGCATGCGCAGAAACTCCATGTGGTTGCATGTTAGAGGATGTAGGTAACAGGTTGCAGTTTATGGGAAACAGAGGAAAGTATCTGTACCCTTCAGGTAATTGCCATCTTCTACCAAGACCATGTCGGTGCAGATGGGCCAAAGGGCCACATCTGTATTGTGTAACTCTATGCCTCAAACAAGGATAGATTGCAATCAAGGTGTACAATTATAGCTTGTTCTCAGCTTTAATTTATGATGATTCAAATTCCTGACAACATCAGGAACTAATTTTCTCACATTGTGAGACACACAGAAACATATAGAAACTTAGTAGATAGGAGCAGATGGAGGCCATTCGACTCTTCGAACTTGCTCGGCCATTCATCATGATCATTACTGATCATTCAACTCAATAGACTAATGCTGCTTTCTCTCCTTAACTTTTGATCCCATTCACCTCTAGCTGCTTCTTGAATACATTCAATGTTTTGGCATCAACTACTTCCTGTGGTAATGAATTCCACAGGCTCATCACTCTTTGGGTGAAGAAATATCTCTTCATCTCTATCCTAAATCATCTACCCCGAATCCTCATACTGTGACCCCTGGTTCTGGACACACCCATCATCAGTAATATCCTCCCTATATTTACCCTGTCTAGTCCTGTTAGAATTTGATAAGTCTCTATGAGATTCCACCCCCCAACCCCCGCTCTGACCTCCAGCAAAAACAATCCGAACCTAGTCAATCTCTCCTCATACATCAGACTCGCCATCCCCGGAATCAGCCTGGTAAACCTTCGCTGCACTGCCTCAAGAGCAAGAGCATCCTTCCTCAGAAAAGGAGACCAAAACTACACATAATATTCCAGGTGTGGCCTCACCAAGGCCCTGTACAACTGCAGCAACACATCCCTGCTCCTGTACTCGAAACCTCTCGCAATAAAGGCCAACATTCCAGTTACCTTCTTTACTGCCTGCTGTACCTGCATGCTTACCTTCAGCGCCTGGTGCACAAGGACACCCAGGTCCCACTGCACACTCCCCTCTCCCAATTTATAGCCATTCAGGTAGTAATCTCCCTTCCTGTTTTTGTTTCCAAAGTGAATAACCTCACATTTATCCAAATTATACTGCATCTGCCATTGATTTGCTCACTCACCCAACCTGTCCAGATCATGCTGAAGGATCTCTGCACCCTCGTCACAGTTCACCCTCCCACCCAACTTGGTATCATCTGCAAACTTTGAGAAGTTACATTTTGTTCCCTCATCCAAATCATTAATATATTGTGAATAGCTGGAGCCCCAGCGCCAATCCTGTGGCACCCCACTAGTTACTGCCTGCCAATTTGAAAATCTTTGTTTCCTCTCTGCCAACCAGTTTCCTATCCATCCCAATACACTTGCCCCAATCCCGAGCGCTTTTATCTTGCACAATAGTCTCTTATCAAACGCCTTCTGAAAGTCTAAATAAACCACATCGATTGGCTCTCCCGTGTCAACTCGCCTCGTTGCATCTTCATAGAATTCCAACAGATTTGTCAACCATGATTTTTCCTTCATAAACCCGTGCTGATTCTGTCTGATCCCACCACTGTTTTCTAAATGCTCCACTGTAAAGTCCTTGTTAAGGGATTCGAGAATTTTCCCCACTACTGATGTTAGACTTACTAGTCTATAATTCCCTGCTGTCTCTCTACCTCCCTTTTTGAATACTGGAGTGACATTAGCTACTACCAATCTGTGGGGACTGTTCCAGAGTCTATAGAATCCTGAAAGATGACCTCCAATGCATCCATACAGAAGTAGGTGACAAAAACAGCTTTCAATGTTCTAAAGAAAACTTTGGGTAAAGCAGTGAAATTATAGTTATTGTCAAGACAATTCATCAAACAGAAGCAAAATTATTTATGTGTTTTTCTGAAATATTCCAGGAACAGAGGGCAGTAGTAAGAAGTGACTGAGGAGGATTCTGGGAGAAGTTGACTCACTCCCCCCAATTAGGGAGGGGATCTTGGAGGATCTGGTGAAAAAGACTGTTGAGAAGCAGCATTAAGCTATAGTAAGGTAAGGCCCTTTTCTTTTAATCTCGTAGTTACCAGAGGGTACTAATGGCAGTTAGTGGAGTGGTGTGCTCTTCCTATGAGATATGGGAGATCGTGGAGAAATCAAATGTCCCTGACAACTAAGTCTGCAGGAAGTGTGTCCACCTGCAGCTCCACATAGATCAGTTAGAGTGATAGTTGGACGCACTGAAATTCACAGAATTATGATCACTGTTCTCAATATGCTCCCCCATAAGTCGGAAAATAGTACAGTTGAATGTCTGGTTAAAGAGTTGGTCTGGGAGGGAGGACTTCAGATATTCAGATCAATGGGATCTTTTCCAGGGCAGGTGGGACCTGTACAAGTAATTCTAAGGACGAAGAACAGGCAGGGCGAGGTTAATGAACACAGTGGGGCAGGCAGTCTGAAGTATATTTATTTCATTGTAAGGTATATAATAGGTAAGGCAGATGAGTACAGAGCCTGGATTAGTACATGGAGTTATGATGTTGTAGTCATTACAGAAACTTGGTTGAGAGAAGCATAGGACTGACAACTCTACATTTTAGTGTTTTATTATTTTAGGTGTGATAATGAGGGATGTAAAAGAGGTGGAGTTGCATTACTGACTAAGGATAATATTAAAGCTACACTGAGAGAGGACATCATGGAGGGCTCATCCTGCGAGGTAGTATGGCTAGAACTCAGAAACAAGAAAATTGCAATCACTTTCATGGGATTATACCATCGGCCTCCCAATGGCCAGTGGGAGACGGAGGAACAGATATGCAGGCATGGAAAGATGTAAAAACAGCAGGTTTGTTGTAATGGGTGATTTTAACTTCTCCAATATTGACTAGGATCCCTTTAGTGCCAGGCACTTAGATTGGGAAGAATGTGAGAGATGAATCCAGGAGGGTTTCTTGAAACAATATGTAGATAGTCCAACTAGGGAAGGAACCTTACTAGACCTTGTATTAGGGAATGAGCCTGGCCAGATGATCAGAGTTTCAGTGGGGGAACATTTTGGGAGGAGAGAGTATAATTCCGTAAATTTCAAGATTGTTATGGATAAGGATAAGACTGACCGTTTTGGTGAAAGTGCTAAACTTGGGAAAGACTAATCACAACAATATAAGGCAGGAACTGGAGAAATTAGATTTTAGGTGGCTGTTTGAGAATAATCCACATCTGACATGTGGGAGTCTTTTAAAGGCCAGTTAATTAGAGTTCAGGACCAGCATGTTTCTGTGAGGATGAAAGGTAAGGAAGGCAAAATTCAGGAACCCTGGATGATACAAGTTACTTAAGATTTGGTCAAAAAGAAAAATGAATTGTATGATATAACAAGGTGTAGACCTGGATGAACACAGCAGGCCAAGCAGCATCAGAGGAGCAGGAAGGCTGACGTTTCGGGCCTAGACCCTTCTTCAGAATTGTATGTAAGGTTTAGGAAATTAAAATCAGACAAGGCTCTTGAGGCATAAAAAGGAAGCAGGAAAGAACTTAAACAATGAATTAGGAAGGTTAAAAGGGACCGAGAAATCCCCTTGGCAAGTTGGATTAAGGAGAATGCCAAGGCATTTTATATTTGTATTAGGAGCAAGAGAGTACCGAGGGAAAGGGTAGGTCCACTCAAAGACAAAGGAGGGAATTTATGCGTGGAGCTAGAAGAAGTGAGTAAGGTCCTTAACGTGTACTTCACATTGGTATTCACTGAGGAGAAGGACGTGGATGATGGTTAGATTATGGAGGAGTATGTTGATATTCTGGATTGATATTAGGAAGGGGGAGGTGTTTGGTGTCATGAGAAACATTAAGGTAGATAAGTCTCCAGGGCCTGATAGAATCTATCCCAGGGTATTGAAAGAGGCAAGGGAGGAGACTATTGAGGATTGACAGAGATCTTTGTATCCTCTTTAGCCACAAGCGACCTCCCAGAAGACAGTGGAATAACCAATGTTGCTCTTTTGTTTAAGAAGGGCAATAGGGATAATCAAGGAAATTGTAGGCTGGTCAACCTCACATCAGGGGTAGGAAAATTATTGGAGAAGATTATTAGACAAAAAAGGCCGTAAGATCAAAAGATATAGGAGCAAAATTAGGCCATTTGGCCCATTGAGTCTGCTCCACTATTCTATGATGGCTGATATATTTCTCAATCCCATTCTCGTGCCTTCTCCCTGTTACTTTGTGTCCCTTACCAATAAATAACACATCTATTTCTGTCTTAAATACACTTAATGACTTAGCCTCCCGAATTGATGAGCTACAGTCTGAGCTTCAAGCAGAGCAACGCATCAGGAATGGGAAGAGTTACCTGGATGCTGTGTTTCAGAAACACCTGTTAGTTTAACTACCTCTAATTCAGTCAGTGGTCAGGAAGAGGACAGTGTGACTATAAGTGAGGCAGGTAGAGCAATCCAGGAAGTGGTCCTGAAGGACCCTCAGCCCTTCTTCTTATCTAACAGATTTGAGGCTCTTGCTCCCTGCGCAGATGAGAGTGGGGCCTGGAGGGAGGATGAGCAAACTGATGATAGCACCATGGTACAGGGAAACATTCAAGAGGAGAAACGAGAAGTGTAGTTACATTCAGATTAGTACAGTTGGGGGATTAGATACTGTTCTCCAATGCCATGATCAAGAGGCCCAAAGGTTGTGTTGCCTGTCTAGTGCCTGGGTTCAGGATATCTCATCTAGGCTGCAGAGGAACTTGGAGAGAGAGGGGAGAGATCCAGTTGTTGCAGTCAATGTAGGTACCAATGATATAGGCAGAAAGGGGAAAGAGGTTCTGTTGAGGGAATATGAGCAGCTAGAAGCTAAATTATAAAGCAGAACCAAAAAGGTAGCATTATCTGAATTACCACCCAAGCCACGAGCAAATTGACACAGGGTCAACTAAATTAAAGAGGTAAATGCGTAACTCAACGATTGATGTGGGATCATGGGACATTAGCACCAGTACAGGAGAAGGAGGGAGCTGTTCTGATGGGACAGGCTCTACCTGGATCATGCTGAGACCTGACAAATTGCATAACTAGGGCTGTGGATAGGGCTTTAAACTAAATAGTTGGGGGAGTGCATTCAGTTGCAAGGAAAATTATGGAAAATGTTAAAGGTGGGGAGAGGGTGCAGCAGAGATGGTTAAAGTTTCCAGAACAAGTAATATGACAGAGAGTATGGAAAGGGTCAGGAATCTAACTTCAGGCACAACAGGTAAGGGGACAACTTTGAGATAGAAGTAAATAAAATTATGAGAGGCAAGGATGGGGTGGATAGTCAGAATTCTTTTCCCAGGGTGAAAATGTCAAACATTAGGTGTTATAGGTTTAAGGCTAAGGGGGGAAAGTTTAAAGGAGATGTGTGGGACAAGCTTTTTACAGAGTCTTGTAGGTGCCTGGAACGCACTGCCAAGCAAGGTGGTAGAAACTGATATGAGAGCAACGTTTAAGAGGCATTTAGACAAACACATGAACAGACAGGGAATAGGGGGATATGGACCATATGCAGGCAGATGGGATTAGTTTAGAATGGCATTGTAGACAGCATAGACATAGTTGACCGAAGGGCCTGCTCCTGTGCTGTACTGTTCTATGTTCTAAATAGAGACTTTTGCTCTGTGTGTTTTCTGCTGTTTCGAAAGAGACAAATAGAACTTATACAAACGTACAAATTAGAAACTGGGGTACGCTACATTCTCAGGCAAGAGGTGTATTTTACATGGAGGCATTGAATAATGAAACAAATAAATGATGTTGAATTTGTAGAAGAGTGTTGAAGAAATTTGTAAAAATTGCAAAACAGTTCTGACAATATCTCACTAACCTGATTGAGTTTTTTGAAAAAGTAATGAAGAGGATTGTATGAGGGCAGAGCAGTGGACATGATCTATATGGACTTCAGTAAGGTATTTGACAAGGTTCCTCATGGTAGACTGGTTAATAAGGTTAGATCACATGGAATACAGGGAGAACTAACCATTTGGATACAGAACTGGCTCAAAGATGGAAGACAGAGGATGGTGGAGGAGGGTTCTTTTTCATCCTGGAGGCCTGTGACCGCAGGTATGCCACAAGGATCAGTACTGGGTCCACTGCTTTTTGTCATTTACTAAAATGACTTGGATGTGAACATAGGAGGTATGGTTAGTAAGTTTGCAGATGACACCAAAATTGGAGGTGTAGTGCACAGTGAAGAAGGTTACCTCAGAGTACAACAGGATCTTGATCAGGTGGGCCAGTGGGCCGAGGAGTGGCAGATGGAGTTTAATTTATATAAATGTGAGGTGCTGCATTTTGGAAAGGCACATCAGGGCAGGACTCATACACTTAATGGTAAGGTCCTGGGGAGTGTTGCTGAACAAAAAGACCTTGGAGTGCAGGTTCATAGTTCCTTGAAAGTGGAGTTGCAGGTAGACAGGATAATGAAGAAGGCGTTTGGTATGCTGGCTTTTATTGGTCAGTTGAACATAGGAGTTAGAAGGTCATATTGTGGCTGTACAGGACATTAGTTAGGCCACTATTGGAATACTGTGTGCAATTCTGATCTCCCTGCTATCAGAAGGATGTTGTGAAAGAGTTCAGAAAAGGTTTACAAGGATGTTGGGATGTTGCCAGGATTGGAGGGTTTGAGCTACAGGGAGAGGCTGAATAGGCTGGGGTTATTTTCCCTGGAGCGTCAGAGGCTGATGGGTGACTTTATAGAGGCTTATAAAATCATGAGGGGCATAGATAGGGTGAATAGACAAAGTCTTTTCCCTGGGGTGGGGGAGTCCAAAACTAGAGGGCATAGGTTGAGGTGAGAGGGGAAAGATTTAAAAGGGACCTAAGGAGCAACTTTTTTCATGAAGAGGGTAGTGTGTGTATGGAAGGAGCTGCCAGAGGAAGTGGTGGAGGCTGGTACAATTACAACATTTAAAAGGCATCTGAATGGATACATGAATAGAAAGGGTTTAGAGGGATATGGGCCAAATGCTGGCAAATGGGACTAGATTTATATAGGATAGCTGGTCCGCAAGGACAAGTTGGACCAAAGGGTCTGTTTCCATGCTATAAATTTCCATGACTCTTAGCCTCTAAATGGTCATCTGGCAGCATCTCTCTTTCTTTCTCTCTCCACAGATGGTGCAAAACCTGCTGAATATTTCATACACATTTACATTCTTAGCAAATGTGTGAGTTAGGTCACCAGTAAGCCAGAGAACATTGGATATGATTCTGTGCATCTATTTAGGAAGGATATCAGAACCATAACAAGGGCGCAATAAAATATCATTAACTAAGAAAAGGCGAGGAAAATAATTCCTTTAGATTTCTAAATCCACCTGAGTGGGCAAACAGAGCTTAGTCAACACCTGAAAGATATACAAAATCAACAGACAGGAGAAGGTGACTGGCCTTTTGACTGGATGACATGGTGGCTCAATGGTTAGCACTGCTGGCTCACAACGCCAGGGACCTGGGTTTGATTTCAACCTCGGGCAACTATCTGTGTGGAGCTTGCACCTTCTCCCCATGACTGTATGGGTGTCCTCTGGTTTACTCCCACTGTCCAGAGATGTGCAGTTTAGGTGGATTGGCCATGCTAAATTGCCCAAAGTGTCCAGGGATGTGCAGGCTGGGTGGATTAGCCATGGGAAATGCAGGGTTATGAGGAAAGGGTAGGAGGGATGAGTCTTGGCGGTATGCTCGGGTCGGTGGGTCAGTATGGACTCGAAGGGCTCAATGTGCTGCTTCCTCACTGTAGGTATTCCAAGATCTAGATAGTCCCACAGGAGGTGGACAGCATATTACCATTAAGTACACATTTATGGTCCAGTACAGGTTTGTAGATTTGGGCAGCAAAAAAGTTCTTACACCCAGGCTCTCAATCTCATAAATCTGCAGAAGTGCACCCAACTGCCTATTGCATTTGTTTCTTTGGTTGCATAATTACAGACTGATGCCTCATCAAAACACTGTAGATGGATGAGTTCCTGGTTTCTGAGTCTTATCCTGAGAGACTGAGGGGTAATACAAGTCGACAAGTCGGAATTTCTCAACAACTCACCAGGCTACTATAACTTCTCCACTACAAGTTGATCTACAGAATAACAGTCATTCCACTTCAAGAAAATTATACCAAATTGCATTAAGTTAGACAGGAATTAAAGTACAGTAACCAGTGATTCAATCAGAGGTCATTGCTTACGCTCAATACATACTTTTTCTCTCAATCGGCACAGACTTTCTCCTTCCTGCAAGTATCGAGCTTGCCCCTTAAATGCATCACTGCTCTTTACCCCACCTGCTTCATGTTGTAGCAAGTTTTACATTCAAACTACTTACTGAATAAAGACATGTTTTTTTTGAGTTTCTAATTGAATTGATTAGCACCTACTCTATGTTTATAGCCCCTTAGTTTTGAACTCATTAGTTAATTACATGAAGCATTTGGAGAATTTTAGTTCATGTGCAAGATGTAACTGCTTTGCTATTTTAAAAATTTGAAATTAATTATTGACTCTTGCTGCAAAGTCTTGATAATCAGCCCAAAACTTAGTCCAAACTTGCCACATGTCGACGAACAGGAATCTTAGTTGATAATAAAGGCTGGTAAGAACTTTGAGGACGAGAAAAGGCAAAATGTCAGGGCTCTGCATCCAATAAAGCTCAAATGAGATACTCACAATCTCTGAGGATGCCAAATCTTTGCTGCCAAAAGGCATTGCCAAATAAGGACTGAATTTAACCTATTCTCTATGTACTGTTTTTGTGAAAAGTTATCCTTCCTCTGCGGCTTCATTGGCAACATCGTATTTTGGTGTTTCATTTTCCTTTGTGTATATTTATTTCTATGTTATAATAAGTGGGGTCTGAAATGAGAAAGAGCAGTTTTAACCCCAGTGTTTAAAAGAGTGATTGCAGTTTTTTTAAGAATAAGTAACCTGACATCTGTGCCAGGCATCATATAAACAGTTAAGGTGCAGAGCTGGATGAACACAGCAGGCCAAGCAGCATCATAGGAGCAGGAAGGCTGACGTTTCGGGCCTAGACCC
>NW_025967658.1:0-9562 GCF_021869965.1 Rhincodon typus | reverse complement strand
GGGCCTAGACCCATTTCTGATGAAGGGTCTAGGCCCGAAACGTCAGCCTTCCTGCTCCTCTGATGCTGCTTGGCCTGCTGTGTTCATCCAGTTCTACACCTTGTTGTCTCAGATTCTCCAGCATCTGCAGTTCCTACCATCTCTGATTCAATCATGTAAACAGTTGTTTGAACAAGCAGTAATTGAAGATGATTTGGAGCCAGGAGGATGTATAGATGCACCTTTTGCTGGCAACAAGATGTGGTTGCTGTATGGACTCATGACAAAGTATCATTGACAGAGACACGTTTGCTTGCCAACAACTGGGTGATTGGTTCTGAGGTTACTGAATTGCTTGAAGCTGGGAACAAGTTACAGACAAAGAAAGAGAGAGAAGTGTACAGTTTTTCCCCAGCTCAAGATTGGTTCTCTCTTCCTACAATCAAAACTCACTCTAAACATGAATTAAACCAGTTTATCTTTCATATAACAGTTGTTGTAAGCTGTGACTTTTAATTGAGAAGTCAGAAACTTTATATAAGTGAACTGGCCACCCGTGTTTCTTACCAACCAGTGGGAGCATTCAGAGAAAGATGATTAAAGCAAAGTGCTGGCCAGCAGAACCGTCATAAGGATCATCTCAACAACAGAACCTGGAAACAAAGATGACTGAACTATTTATAAGTTTATCCCCCCTGTCTATAACCTATTTTACCCCTTCTGTTTGTCTACTTGTTTGTGTCTGTAAGGGGTGGGATCAGTTAAAAGGGGAATAGAGTTTTTTTATGTCTTAGTGTTATATGCCAACAGTTTATAGTAGCTTAACTATAGCTTATTACTTGTAATAAATAGTTATTCTTGTTCAGTACAAAACCTGGCCCATGCTTTCTATCAACTTGGGTCTGAAAATGAGGTAAGATGGGAACTTTGCATACTTATAAAGTCATTAACATTTGTAATGATTTGAGACACAGAGGGGCTTGATTTCTGGTGTGCTATCGCAATAAGTTGTAACACTGTTCCTCAGCGGTCCCTCGTCATTAGCGTCCATGCTTGGAATTTTCTTGAATCAGCTCCATTCTCCATCCCCATGACGTAGCTGGAAAGGGCGATGTGATCCCACATACGTGGGAAAACAGGACTTCCGCCTCACTTGCAGCAAAATTCCAATGGCAAAACAAAAGCAGCTCAAGGGAAATCTCCAACCAGTCTCCTGCCATTGGAGACATCTGTTGGAACCCAAGTACCAGATGTAATTGACACCAACCATTTATTGCAGATATTCAGGCTCATTGAAAGGGACATGTCAGGAATATTCTAGATTAGCTACTAGTGTTATGGTCCCAGACGTTACCACCGGAAAAGTCAGATCTGAGACTGAAATCTGGCTTGATAGATCACATTCAATTTTTCTCTGTAATGCAGTGGTCTAACAATAAAACACAAGAAAATTAGTTTTAACAATAAAATAGAAGCTTGTTATACAAAATAAATGAAGATAAAACAACATAAACTGAGTTATTTGCTTATAGCACAATTTGAAAGGTTTTGGAACACATGAAAAAAGTAAAATGGCATTTATTCCCAATACCATCACTTTACAGTACTCAAATACCAGAGAGAGTTCCCTTCTCCATCACATCTAGAGCTGTGACTGAACTGTTTTTTTCAATTCTTGGTCTTGCGACTTTTATAGCCTTTTTCTTGATTATTTAAGCTTTCTGATCTTAAGCTATTTCAGCTTGATATAACCCATTCGGGGTTTCAAACTAAATACTTCTGGTCTGGACTTTTCAAATTAAAATCCTTACTGTGAGTTAACCTATTTCACAACTGTTCTGAATTAACTTCGTTCTCTAGGAAAAACTGTTTTTACAGATGATTCAGTCAAGTCTCCAACAAACAGAAACAAAAGCCTTCCAATCTATAGGTTTTTCTTAAACAAAGATTGCTTCTTGATTCTCCTAAACCAAAAGCAAGCTAATCCCTTTCAATGATTGCTCTCTCTGATCTTATTACTTTCACAATATAAACAAATTCACATAATCACTTCAAAAGGATCTCATTGACCTACTTTCTGACACAAACTAGTTTAAAATCATGGTTCCAGAAAGACTGACAAGTTAACAATTTAAATTTCTCATATGCTTTTTCAAAACACACCTGGAACCACTTCAAGACTCGAACTCTAAAATAAATGCTATTAACATTTATAAAATCACACATGTCCTATCACACTATTTGGAGTAACTAGAAGCCAGGGGTGATTCATTTTCCCCTGTGGTTCCTTTTGGAATTTTCTCGAAGGATATTTTTTGATTTTTGTGCACACTACACATTCGTTGTGGCCTAGCCAATTCTTAATACAGCTCTAGCATCACCTCCCTGCTCCTAAACTCTATACCTCACCTTATAAAGGCAAGTATCCCATATGCCTTCTTAACCCCTTTACCTACCTGTCTCGGTACCTTGGGGAACCAATCGACATCCACACTAAGGTCCCTCTGATCCTCAGTGCTTCCTAAGGTCCTACCATCCATCATCTATTCGCTTGCCTTGTTTGTCCTGCCCAAGCGCAGCACACCATATTTATCCAGATTGAATTTCATTTTCCACTGATCAGCACATCTAACCAATCTGTCCATATCCTCCTGTAATCTAAGGCTATCTTCCTCATTATTTACCGCTCCACTCATTTTTGTATCATCCACAAAATTACAGATTAATCCTCCAATAATCAAGTCTACATTGTATATACTACAAGCAGCCATGGCAGTGATCCCTGTAGAACCCCATTGGACACAGGCTTCCAGTCACAAAAGATACACCCCTGAGCATCATCCCTTGCTTCTTGACACTTAACCAATTCTGGATCCATTTAGCCAAATTACCTTGGATCCCAGTGACTCTTACCTTCACTATCAGTCTTCTACATGAGACCTCATCAAAAACCTTGCTGAAGTCCAAGTAGACTCCTTTGAATGCAATCATCTCATCTACACACCTGGTTACCGCTTCAAAAACTTCAATCAAGTTGGTCAGACAAGACCTTCCCTTAACAAGCTGACTGTTCTTGATTAATCCCTGCTTCTCCAAGTGCAGATTAATTCTGAACCCTAGAATTGCTTCCAATAGTTTCCCCACCAACAAGGTTAGACTGACTGGCCCTTAGTTTCTTTGCTTCCCCTTTTGAATACCATATTGGCTGTCCTCCAGTCCTTTGGCACCTTGTCCTATGGCCAGTGAGGAATTGAAAACTATTGAAGTAGAGTAATTCATCAATCTCCTCAATAATGATCATTCTTACATTAACTTAAAGCCACAACGCTGAAGGAATGAATTAATTTCTTAAATATTACAGTATTTAAATTGGTAAAGCATTGCAGACATAAGCTGGCAGCGTTTGTTTTCTAAATAATTGACATACATTTCCATTTCTACAAAAGCAATGACCCTAAAACATCATCCATATACTGGTTAGGTCACAGCTAGTGCATTTCCATCATATATGCACAAAGTTGAAACATTTTAACCAGAGAGTTACTACCGTTTTTATAATTCATTCATAGATTTTGGGCATTGCTGACTGGGCCAGCATTTATTATCCATCCCTAGTTGCCCCTGTAAAGTTGGTGATGAACTGCTTTCTTGAGCTTCTGTCGTCCATTTGGTGTAAAGTCCGACATTCATTTGACACCATTGGCATCACTCTACATCACAACCAGCTGCCCAGCCAGCTGAGCTCACCCATCCTGTAAGGGAACTCCAGGATACTTACTCAGCGGCACTGAAGGAATGACAATATATTTCCAAGTCTGGATAGTGAGTGACATGGAGGGGAACTTGTAAGTGGCGGTATTCCCTTGTACCTTCAATTTAAACTAACACATTTCTAGCACATTTTTATTCTGATTGACTAACCTTCTGTACCACGGCAACTGGTCTAACAGTAAATTAATGGTAAATGCACATGGTGCCCAATTTACCAACAGAACTACAATTCACCTGTCCCTTTAAAATAGTTCATTCCGCCAACTCACTGTGAGCAATATCACTGCATTCTTCTTAAAACACCACAATAATGATGACTCCCTTGCAATCAGCATCATTAATACCAACTCAACTGCCAACAATTTGGGAATCTTAAGAATGCGATTCATGATTACAAATCTCTATTTCAAATAAGTCATTTATCTTGGCGGTGATCCATGTCAAAATTGCATGTTCACAGTCCCTCATGAATGTCATAGGATTGGTAAATGTTACCGTGACTTTTGAAACCGAAGCTGGTAAATGCCGACAGAGACTCATTGGGCCAAATGACCTGTTTTATCTTTGATGCCTTTCTTTCTGCTACTTTATTTTCTAACCCATCAGATCTTGCTGGGACTATCGGTTGTCATCAGAAATTCGAACAATAGAAATCATAGAATTACAGCATAGAGGGAAACCATGTTGCCCCTGTGCATGAATGGGTTAACTCCCTGAAATGACTTATCCTCTTGTAAATACTCCCTTACTTCTCTCTCCTTTGCTTTTCCACTTAAAACCTATTGTGGATATAACTGTTTTTACCAGGACTTTCCATGTGCAGGAAACTGCACAGGCAAAGAAAATATACCTCGCCTTTGTTTTAGTGTTCGCTTGAATTTATACCAAATTATCAGCTGGTGGAGTTGTTTTCTTGCTCTATCAACACAAAGACAACTTGCATTTTGGATAGAAGCTTTATTGTAGCGAAATGGCTCAAGAAACAGAAAAATTATCAAACTTTTTATTCATTCATGGGATGTGGGCGTTGCTAGCTGGACCAGCATTTATTGGCCATCCCTAGTTGCCCTTGCGAAGGTGGTGGTGAGCTGCCTTCTTGAACAGCTGCAGTCCATGTGCTGTAGGTTAACCCATGATGTTCTTAGGGAAGGATTCTGCAACAGTGAAGGGACGGCAATATATTTCCAAGTTAGGATGGTGAGGGCTTGGACGGGAACTTGCAGGTGCATGTGTCTGATGCCCTTGTCCTTCTAGATGGAAGTGGTTGTAGATTTGGAAGGTGCTGTCTGAGGATCTTCAGTGAATTTCTGCAGTGCATCTTGTAGATAGACTTTGACACACAGCCAGATAAAGGGAATTGTAGGAGTGGCAGGCTGAAGCTTGATAAAAGAATAAGGTAAAGGTAAAGTCGAAGAATAGGAAGAAAGAAGATCATTGAGCCATGGAAACAAAGCCTTTCGGTCCAACTCATTCATGCCAATCAGATATCCTAAACTGATTTAGTCCTATTAGTATTTGGCCCATACTCCTCTAAACCCATCCCATTCAGATGCCTTTTAAATGTTATAATTCTACTGGACTCCACCACTTCTTCTGGCAGATCCTTCTATACACGTACCATGCTCAGCATGAAAAAGTTGCCCCTCAGGTCTCTTTTAAATCTTTCCCCTCTCACCTTAAACCTATGCTGTATAGTTTTGGAGTCCTCCACCCTGGGGTAAAAGACCTTGGCCACTCACCTTATCCATGCCCCTCATAATTTTATAAGGTCACCCCTCAGCCTTGTGAGAGATTTAAGAAGGAATCCCTAAACTTATGGTGGAAGCAGCTGAAAGCACAGGTGACAAAGGCAGAACAACGTGAGAATTTCTATTATGAGGGATGAGAAGAGCCAGGATTGGGTCAGTGCAGGGATCCTGGTGGACTATAGCATTAGCGGAACTTAGAGAGATAGGGAGTAGGGGGGAGTGAGGTCATGGAGTGATCGTAAAACAAAGTTGATGATCTTAAAATCGTGACGTTGCCTCAGTTTTTTAAGCATTTTTTAATGTATCCTTTTTCTGAAGATTTTAAAAAATGCTTCTAAAAGGTCATTGCAATAAGTTGAAGTCAAAAAAGGGTCACTTATTTTTAAACAGGCTCACCATTTTCAGTCCGTGGGTCTAACAGTCATGGAAAAATTTGAAAATTTAACTCTGCTGAGCCTTCATTGCATACTTTGTGTCTTGCTGATGGATAAAAAGAGTTGACAAAAACCAGTCTGTTAGACTGCATGAAAGGCAAAAAAAAACTGCACAAAATTACTTGGATTGTCTCGTTTTCGTCTCCTAGCAGTGTGACAGCTACACTGCTCCTCATGGTAACAGAATCTCCATTGCTCAAGTGAATGGTTGGAATACTTTAATTATGTGACAAAGAGGGAGAATGGATAAAGTCAACATGCATCTGAAGAGGACCTGAAAGAGGACTGCAACCGGGGAAAAACAGAAAGCAATTTGTCAAGTTGTCCAGAAAGTGAGAGAGAACGAGAGCCACCATAAGTTAATTTACACTGAAACATTTTATCGTTATGACAACACACTAATCACATACGTCAACATGACAAATGAGTTTTGGGATATTTCCAAGAAAAGTATAAACTGCAGTGATTAACCTCCGTTAGCAGGAAGTAGACAGTTAAGGAAAATCTGTTTGTTCTGATCCAGGATAAGATTTGCTGTGCATCCAAAGTAATCCTTGGTGTTCCAAAAACAAGCTACTTAGAACAGTCTCTGAGAGCTCCAGATCATTGCAATAAAACAGGATATTCTAACAAATTTAGTTTCAGAATTCTTGGAAGCTGCTTTCTAATATCTGTTTATAATTCCATTACAATATCCTGTTTTGTGGAACAGGAACAGGTTGGGACTGGCTAATTCAGCGAAAGAAAGTGACAAAGCATGAAATATATTGTATTGAAGCTGGTACATGTAGCTTCTAATCACTTATTCTTTCTTCAGAATAGACTGTCACACATTATGTTTGTACTTTGTCACATACGAGGTATGGTATCCATGGGATCATGATGGTAAAAGATCCCTTGGTGCTATTTGAAGAAAGACTAGAGAATTCTTCCTACTCAATATTTACCCCTCAACCAACATCACTAAAACTGATTATCTCATGGTCACATGTACGTCTCTATGACAATTGGGGAAACAGGAATCTAAGCAAAGGTGGATGGATAGTACTGTTATTCAAGGACGGCATTTGCTCAACAGTTGGATATAACCTTGGTTCAGTTGTTCAGTGTATTGAATTAGTTTTAGTGAGACTGAGGAATAGTGGGGGAAAACAGCCACTAGTATGAGTGGTCTACAAATCCCTTAACAGGTAAACTAAATGAGGAGGAAAGTATACAAGAAGAAATATTGAGTGCTTGTGACAAAGAAACAGCAATAACCATGAATTACTTTAATCAACATGTAAACTGTAACAATCAGATTTGTAGTAGTAGCCTGGATGAAGAGCTCATAGAATTCTTTTGAAATAGTTTCTTACAGCAAAACAGTTTGGAACTGACCAGACAGAAGGTTATATTAGATTTGAGATTGTGCTAAGCGACAGGATTAATTAATGACTTTGAAATAAAGGCAATGGGTAGCAAAGACCATGTTATGATTTAATCCTAAATCAAGCTTAAAAGGGAGAAGACTGGGGCTAAGATGAATGTTTTAAACAAAGATTGAGCAACCAGGTGGGCATTAATGGTGAAACAAAAACAGAAATTGCTGGAAAAGCTCAACAGGTCTGGCAGCATCTGTGCAGAGAAACCAGAGTTAATGTTTCAGGTCAAGTTCTGAAACGTTAACTCTGATTTCTCTCCACAGATGCTGCCAGACCTGCTGAGCTTTTCCAGCAATTTCCACTTTTGTTTTGAATTACAGCATTTGCAGTTCTTTTTAGACAACAAGGTGTAGAGCTGGATGAACACAGCAAGCCAAGCAGCATCAGAGGAGCAGGAAGGCTGACGTTTCAGGCCTATCTCCTGCAGTTCTTTTTGTTCTTTTTAGGCACTAAAGCTGAGTCAGCTGAACTGAACTGGCATACAAGGTTCAAAAACAAAGTTGCTGGAAGAGCTCAGCAGGTCTGGCAGCATCTGTGGAGGAGAAAACAGAGTTAACGTTTCCGGTCCGGTGACCCTTCCTCAGAACATACAAGGTTGGCGTACAAGGTTAGAGGATAGATCAATAGAGGCACACTGGAGACATTTAAGGGATATTTCAGAATACTCAGAATACATTCCTCCCTGCAATAAAGTAAAACCCTAAAGGGGAACCCACCATCTGTTGTTGACTAAAGAAATTTGGGAAAGCTTCAAACTTAAGGAAAAAAAGCATGTAGTGGCACACAACTGGGAGGTCTGATGATTGTTCATAATTTGAAGAACAGTGGAAAATATCTAAAATGTTAATCAGAGAGAAAAGAATAAGCGTATGAGAATAAACTAGCTAGAAATGTAACAAATGGATTACAAACATTTCTAAAGATATGTTAAAAGGAAACAAGTAGGTAAGATGAATGAGAGACAACAAGGTGCAGGGCTGGATGAACACAGCAGGCCAAGCAGCATCATAGGAGCAGAAAGGCTGATGTTTCGGGCCTAGACCCTTCATCAGAAAAGGGGGAGGGGAAGGGGGTTCTGAAATAAATAGGGAGAGAGTGGGAGGCGGATAGAAGATGGATAGAGGAGAGGATAGGTGGAGAGGAAACAAACAGGTCGAAGAGGCGGGGATGGGGCCAGTAAAGGTGAGTGTAGGTGGGGAGTTAGAGAGGGGATAGGTCAGTCCAGGGAGGACGGACAGGTCAAGGGGGTGGGATGAGGTTAGTAGGTAGGAGATGGGGGTGCGGCTTGAGGTGGGAGGAGGGGATAGGTGGGAGGAAGGACAGGTTAGTGAGGCGGGGACAAGCTGGACTGGTTTTGGGATGCGGTAGGGTGAGGGGAGATTTTGAAGCTTGTGAAATCCACATTGATACCACTGGGCTGCAGGGTGTTCTGAAGAAATGAGATTTTTAATTCAAAACGTTAACCCCTCTTCCTCTCTGCACAGTTGTAGCCAGATCTGCTGCGTTTCACTTGTATTTTCTGTTTTATTTCAGATTTTCAATATCGGCAATAATTTGTTTTTATTGACGTAAAGTGAGTGTTGGTCCTGTAGAGAATGAAAATGGGAAGTTAATAGTAGACAATAAGGAAATGGAGGATGAAATGAACAAATATTTTGCTTCTGTTTTCACTGTAGAGGGTGTTTTTAAAATCCAGTAATAGCTGTAAAACAGCAGCTGGGAGGGGGAGAGGAATTTAGTGAAATTATAGTCAGGAGGGAAATGGTATTGAGCAAATTGATGGAAAGACAGGCTGAAAAATCTCCAGGTGCAAGTAGATTATTTAATCTTGGGGTCTTAAAAGAGTTTGCTAATGAAGTAGTAGATGAGTTGGTGTTAATTTTCCGAAAATAAAGAGATCTGGGAAAATTTCCATCAAACAGGAAAATAGCAAGTATAACCATTCTATTGTAGAAAGGAGGGAGGCAGAAATCAAGAAACAATAGGCCAGTTAGCTTGACATCTGTCATGGGGAAGGAGTTAAAATCAATCATTAAAGCAATTATACGCGTGCACTTTGAAAAACACAAGGTAATTGGGAAGAATCAGCATGGTTTCATCAAAGGGAAATCATTATCAACCAAATAATTGAATTTCTTTGAAGATGCCACATGCACTGTGGATGAAGGGGAATCTGTAGATACAGTATACTTGAATTGTGAGAAAG
>NW_025967657.1:24903-25000 GCF_021869965.1 Rhincodon typus | reverse complement strand
CTCACGTTCACTCGCACGCGCGTGCACACACACACACACACACACACACCCCCACACATCCACTCTCACATTCACTCGCACGCGCGTGCACACACAC
>NW_025967657.1:7508-24893 GCF_021869965.1 Rhincodon typus | reverse complement strand
CCCACACATCCACTCTCACATTCACTCGCACGCGCGTGCACACACACACACACACACGCACACACACCCCATTACCATAAAGGGGCTGAAAGGTTTGGCACCGTTTTTAAAGACATGGCATTCATTTCCCACAAGTCAGGAGCATCCCTTGGTCTCTCGCAGTGACTTTACAATGACTATCTCAGGATATCCTGGCAATGTTCACAAGTCATTGCAGGGATGGCGAGTGACAGAAGGAGGCTAGAACCGGACAGGAGAGGTGCCAAGGGGTGGGAGCAGGCAGTTAATGAGGCGAGTTTGATAAGATGCAACATGGAAACTTGCTCGGCCTCGCGGAGGGAAACCGCACCATTCCCCCACCAACCATGAAACTCAATGGAAAGGATACTCGCCCAAAAAAAAACCCCATGAAATTCAGCCAAGTGTTCAGGTCGATGTGTATTCATCAGAAATGAAAGATGTTGGAGCTTCATCACACAGCCAGTGAATGTACAGGGAGGAAAGGATAAAGGGGAAGGATAATGGGAAGTCACAGAAAATAACAAATGGACACCTGTAAAGGAACCAGGAATATCTTTCTACAAATTTGCAGTGAGTGTTTCTGCTCAGTCGAGCTCTAGCACTGAATCTTCCCAATTCCTGCTGACTTACATTCATACACAGAAACAACAACTGCTACTCAGCACTGTGCATATTGTAAGGAATTTTACAATTCACTTTAGTCAAGGAAAGGACACAATGGTGCCTCTTGGCAGCTTTCCTTATTACATACAAAACCAATCCCTTCTTGGAGAATCTACCAAAGTAGACATGTAGCAAGTGATCGTTTTTTGAGTTCTTTGATGTTTTTGATTTTAATGAAATGAATTATTTTGATTCCTGCTGCAATGGCCACTGTTGTTTTGAGTTTTTATGAGGCTGGGCTGCAGTTATAATCAAGGCAATTGTGCAGTACTTACCATGCAAAATGGTGCAGAATCAGAGAATAGTTGTAAGAAAGAGTGAGAGTAAAAAACGTCATGTGTACGTGGTAAATGAGCGCGGAAGGACAGAATGCAAGGGAGGACAGGAAGAGACTAGGAGGAAAGTTAAAAAGCAATCAGGATGGCAAAGAGGAACAATCAAATCAAATTATCAAAACACAGAATAAAATACTAAAATACAGAAGTTTTGAATGAAAAAAAAGGAAACTTGGCATGGGAGTTGCCGAACAAAGGACCTAACAGAGTGAAGTAACTGCAGCAACAATGAAAAGAAGGAATTATAAAACAATTATCTTGCTTCTATATTTATCAGAAGATAGATCAGGTGCAAAACACATTGGAAGAAGAAATAAGCAGCAATGTTGTTGCATTTCAAAATAAAAGAAGGTGAAATATAAGACTAACAAACCAAATTCACTGTCACAAATGATTAGTAACTCATTAAAATGTAGGCATTGAAGACTAGCAGATAGTTACAGAAACAAATATAAGTAAGAATGGTAGCAGAGTGAGTCCAAGGAACTATAGAGCACCCGGTGTTTCCAAAGGAGGAAATAAAGAAACACTTACAGACCAATGACATAATGCTGAAAATTCAGTTTAAACTTTAAAAGGAAACATTTCAGCGGACACACCATGAATTTTTGAGGAGATAAAGAGAGAATAGACAAAGGTGGTTCAGTGGATTTAATATATCAAGCATTCAAAAAGATCTTCAGTAAATTTGAAAAGCAAATGAGGGAAAGGGATTCGAAGTTACGCTGATAAATTTAAATAAAGAATAATGGGAGGCTTTTTGAGCATTACTTGTTATAAATATATCTCATTAGTTTTTATTACATGTTGGGACTTGAGGTTTAAATTTAAAATAAATTAAGGAGGCCATGGACGTATTCTGAAGTTTGATTGTTGGAGATCATAGAAAGTCTAAGGTGTTTTTTTTAATGAGAAGAAGGTGTAAGCTGTTTACACTTGGAGACAATTGGCAACATCCTTAGAGTTTACAATGAATTGATTCTGACACTCCCAAAGTCTCAGTAAGGAATTGAAAGTAGTGGGTTGTAAACAGTTATGGTGCAAACTGGCCATTTAGTTTTAAGGTGGAAGTCATTTTAAACCAGAATAGCCAATCATCATCTCTCCCTGAATACGAGGTTTGTGTCTTTGAGTTTTTTTTTATTGTTACCTTGGCAAGCATTTTTTGCCCGTACCTAAACTGGCTTTGAACAGGGTGGCTTGCTAAACAATTTCAGAGGGCAGTTGAGAGTCAACCACATTGCAGTGGTCCTGGAATCACAGATAGGTCAGATCAGGTAAACATGTCAGATTTCTTTCCCCGAGGGATACTAGTGAACCAGATGGATGTGATGGAATCAGACAACAATTTGCAATGGCTTCATGATCATTATTTTAAATCTAGATTTGTTTTTATATTGATTTCAAGTTCCACCATCTGCCATGGTGGTTTTCGAACCTTTGTCGCTGGGTTTCTAGTTCAGTGACAACGTCGGCTCCCCTTCTCCAGATTAGCATAGAAAGATGGCAGGAGAAGCTGTTTTTGAGATCAGGCTGCAGGCTTCCCTCCAGATCAATGGCCATCAGACAGACAGCAGTGTCATGTGCTCAGCAGACAGACAGCCTGTTTGACTTCGTAACCTGCCAGAGCCGATGCTGGAGGTAGATGTTCGCTTATTGAAAAGATGCGTCCTGCGGGCATCTGCAAATTCTGGGAGATTTATTTTTGGAAGAGCAGAGCTGAATAATCATCGGAACAGGCTTTCCTGGTGGCATCGGATTTTACTGAATCTAAAGCTGAGAAGTCTGTCCACATACAGTTGTTCAAAGTTACTACATTGCAAAGTGGGGATGTGGAATCTCATTGGAAACTGAGAGCAACTGTGGACTAATTTCTGTTTTAGAAGAGGCTCTGAAGATGGATCACTGGACCTGAAATGTTAACTCTGCTTTCTCTCCACAGATGCTGCTAGACCTGCTGAATGTTTCCAGCAATTTCTGTTTTTGTTTCTGATTTCCAATTCCTGCAATTCTTTGTCTTTTTTTTGTTTAGTGTAACAACTGTGTACTGTTTGATAAAGGATGATAACTCTATGGAACGTGTGATGAGTGATAAGTATATTTTTGTAAATTAAAATATAAGTTCTCTGCAGACAGAAGATAGTGTTTAGTCAAAACTACTTTCCTTATCATTTGTTATAACCTAAGTTTTAAGGCATTAAATGTTTTAATGTCATTCTTGTAGAACATAACTGGAAGGACAATTTTCTTTTGAATGTTATCTCCCTCTCATGAGATGGTGACATACTCAACTGGATATTCCATATAATTTTATATCATAAAAAACCTAAAAATCTGTTTATTCCAAGTATACGATGTATCCAGTCACTATTACTTAATGCAGCAATGTTTTTTAAAAGTTGCCCTGATTGTTAGACCTTATGAATATGTAAAACATCTGCCCACTTTTAATATTAAAGTCTCTGTGTAACATTTAGGTTACAGATAAATATCTTTGTATTTTACCTGTAAATACAGACATTGGTATGGTGCTACTACATCGACTGCAATGTTAAGTGGTGAAGGACATGTCAGTGAAAAGCCTTGCATTAGGTTAGTACAATTAAGAGTAATTTTTAATCTGAAGCAAATTTGATACAAGGACATGATCTGAACCCTCAGCTAATGCTGAAAGAAAATGCAATCTTTTAACAGCCTGAATTATTGGAACAATTGAAGATTGGTAAGAAGTGGAGCCTGGTACCATTTAGTTACACAAGCTTGAGAAATGAAGATAGCATATTTTAAGTATTTCATAGCAAAGGTAGATGGATTGTTGGTTGCCAAGCATTTATTGGGGATATGCAGGAATGCAGAGATGAGGTTAAAATCAGATCAGCCATGATCTTATTGAATGATGGAGCAGGCTCGAAGGGCCGAGTGGCCTACTCTTGTTCCTTGTTTGTATGATAAATCTGGAAACTAAGATGTTTGTGCTCTGCTACAGCCACACACTGAACTTCATTCGAGGTAAAGAAAAGTACAACCGGTGAATTATAAGCCACATTTAAATTGATCACTGTTACTGAGAAACAGTTACCAGCAATGACATCAATATGCAACATGATGAGACATAAACCAGGCAATCGTGATCACAAAGGTGGGCAGACATCCATAGCTTAAATCCTCGCCCACTTCACATTGCAATGTGCATCTAAGTATCACAATTAATACACAAAATGTCCCAGATGACAGAGTCACATCAAGAGATATTAGCTCAGGTGATATTTCTTTACTGCTGATGAGTCTAAAACCTGGAGCTCCTCCTTAGCAGTACTGTAGGCCTGTCTACAGCAAACGGGCCATCACAATTCAAGAAGAAAGCTCACCACCACCTTCTCAACGGCAATTAGGAAGGGGCTATAAATCCTGGCTTTGTCAGTGAAGATGTTACCTTGTGAAGATTTTGTTTTAAAAAAAGCTTGATCCAAAAATTAGAGTCATAGAGTTGTACAGCATGGAAATACACTCTTATTCCAACTCACCCATGCTGACCAGATATCCTAAATTAATGTAGTCCCATTTGCCAGCATTTGCCCCCTATCCCTCTAAATCCTTCCTATTCATGTAGCCATCCAGGTGCCTTTTAAATGTTGTAATTGTACCAGCCTCCACCAGTAGTTCATTCCATACATGCACTACCCTCTGCGTGAAAACGTTGCCCCTTAGGTCCCTTTTATTATCCTTCCCCTCTCACCTCAAACCTATGCACTCCAGTTTTGGACTCCCATACCCCGGGTAAAGGCTTGAAGAGAGCATTCAGAAGGACATACCTCTTTCCAATGTTTGAATCTCCAATACAGTAGTTATTTCCCTGTCCCCACTGGCCAGTACTTACGCATGTGCATCAACAAAACTTTCTCACTTTGGCAGAGTGTTGGGGGTGTGCAGAAGTTCCTTTTCCAAGGAAATCTAGGAAGGTAGAGTGGACAAAAAGAAATAAGGTCTGGCTAAACATAATGCAGAATGCTTTTATAAAGAAGCTCTTCCGTTATAGTTTTTCTTTCAACAGTGGAACAAGCCAGAGGAGGATGAGAGTCACCAATGCTTGGATCAGTGCAGGACAATAGCAAATGACCATGGATGTTGGAAATCTGAACTATAAGAAAAAGGAGAGGGCTTTCCTACCGGTCTTACAACCTTATGTAAGGCCAAATTGGAGCCCTGGTCCTGTATGTGTGAGGGGCAACACAATCTTCCCAAAGGGTGCCTCCCAGCTGATCATCTCCATGCTCCTTGTGTTATTAGGCTGACAGAGTGACCCTCCAGCTTCTGCACTGAGAGAGGTGGGTTCTGTGGAGGCAGGTCAGGAAGTAGGGCCTCAAAATGGAGATGCCTTCTGAAGTATAAAAATGAATAAATATTTCAGAGCAGGAAAGGAGAAGCGCTCTGTATAATGTTGGGGGCAATGCTCCAGGGGGTTCAATGAGTCTCTATTCAACTGGCAGCCCCCCCAATGCGCCAGCTGATCACAGTCTAAGGATATGGGGTTTACCATTTAGGACCGACATGTGAAGAAACTTCTTCACCTAGAGAGTGGAAATCCTGTGGAATTCTCTGGCACAGAAAGTGGTTGAGGACAAATAAAGTGAATGTTTTCAAGAAGGAGCTAAATACAGTTCTTAGAGATAAAGAGATCAAAAGATATGGGGAGAAAGCAAAAAAAGGACATCAAGTTGGATACTTTGCCACAAGCATCTTGGATTGTGGAGAAAGCTCGAAGGGCTGAATGGCCTAATCCTGCTCCTATCTTCTATGTTTGCCACTCTTTGACTGGCAAAACACACATTCCAGCCTGTCCCAGTAGTCTGTGATTGGAGTATATGTGTGATGGGTTGGCGTGCTGGATAGATCGATTGACAGAAGGAACCAAGATACATCATACAAGACTCAGATTGCAATCTTAAGGTACACAAGAAAAACAGTGGGCTGATCGCTCACTGGGTTAATACCTCATATAAGTCAGAGTCACCCTTCATCATCAGTCCATGCCAAATATAATCTCAAACAATACCAATCCCACCAGCCTGCACTTGGCCCATATCCCTCCAAACCTTTCCTATTCATATATCCATCCAAACGTCTTTTAAATGTTGTAATTTTTTGTGGTACCAAGAGCTCCAGGAATTGTCAGAGATGTGCAGAGGAGTTAATTAATTAGCTTCCCTTCCACCCCTGCTCAGTTGTAGAGTTGCTTGGGCGCACTAATTCAGTAGCTTGTAAGCAGCATGCAAATGAGACCTGCCTAATATCCATTGAATTGCTAAACATAAAATTAACATCCCCGTTGTAAATTCTAACCTTATGACATTCAAATGATCAATCTCATGAAACTGACCAATTGGAAAGGGCATGCTGGGTTTGCATTCAAGGTGGCTCAATGGCTAGCACTACTGCTTCACTGTGCTAGGGACTTGGGTTCAAACCTAGCCTTGGGTGACTGTCTTTGTGGAGTTTCACATTTTTCAATTGTTAGCTCTGGTTTTCTCCCATAGATGTGCAGGTTAGTTTGATTGGCCATGCTAAGTTGCCCACAGTATTGAAGGATGTGCAGGCTAGGTGGATTAGCTACGGGAATAGGGTAAGGGACTGTGGCTAGGTGTGATGCTCTTCAGGCAGTTGGTGCTGGCTGGATGACCTTTCTCCGCTGTAGGGATTCTATGATTCTAAGACAGTAAGTAATCCATTTGTATCAAATATTTCTGCCTCCTGACTTCTTTGAAGTGCAGACAGTCGACCAGAAAGTTGTAAGTTTGATTTTTCCTCTGTCCTGTGTTGGCTAATCTTTGCTACTGCCCCAGCTGAAGAAAT
Source organism: Rhincodon typus (assembly GCF_021869965.1). Taxonomy (NCBI): domain Eukaryota; kingdom Metazoa; phylum Chordata; class Chondrichthyes; order Orectolobiformes; family Rhincodontidae; genus Rhincodon; species Rhincodon typus. The sequence goes on along the minus strand of NW_025967657.1, from coordinate 18,024 downwards.
ATAATTGGTTTACATGACACTAGTCTAGATGAAAGCCATTTCCTCTTTCAGGTTGCCATCCAATAAAGGGTGGCATGGTGGCTTAGTGGTTAGCAATATTGCCTCACAGTGCCAGGACCCAGGTTCAGTTCCAGCCTTGAGCGACTGACAATGTGGAGTTTGCACATTCTCCCTATGTCTGCGTGGGTTCCCTTTGGGTGCTCTGGTTTCCTCCACAGTCCAAGATGTGCAGGTTATGGGGATTGGCCATGCTAAATTGCATATAGTGTCCAGGAAGTGTAGGTTAGGTGGATTAGCCATGGCAAATGCAGGGTTACAGGGATAAAGGAGGGGTGGGTGAGTCAGAATGGGATGATCCTCGGAGAGTTGGTGTGGATTTGTAGGGTTGGAAGGCCTGTTTCCACACTGTAGGGATGCTATGAACTGCATGCCTGTTGACATAAGCTAAATTCTTATGATCAATCCAGTGACAAGATGAGAAATGTGGGCAAGGTATTTGAGGGCCAATGGAATTCTACATTGCCACATCCTAGGTCGTTCAAAAAAAATACAAAAGTGAAGAGTTTTGAACAGAAAAATGGCAGACCTGGGACTTAAAATTACAGCTAGGATTGAATGTCTGCTGACAATTTCCAAATGCATACTGTATCCCCTCCCAGTTAGTCTCCCACATTTCCACTCTTGCCAACATATGCTGAAATAGACCCTGAAAGTAATCTCATTGGAATTAAATCTTGAAATGGTTAACTTTGAAGTGCACAGATCACAATACATAAATCCATAAACATCTGGTTCAATGTGTTTCCATCCAATTTTCTGTTCAGTTGTGGGACCCTTTACGAGTCATAATCTCAGGACAAAGCATGCACTAGTTAGGACTGAGCAGTGTTGATATTTTATCCCTTAGAAGGTTGTGAATATTCATAACTCTCTACCCCAGACTAGATCTTCTGCGCCATCAAAATAGAGATCCTGAGGATTTTTAGCTCTAAAGGAAATCAAGGTTTATGAGGATACTGTGATAATGTGGAGTTAAGACTGAATGTCTGCCATGACCTTACTGAATGGCAGAGCAGTCTTGAGGGTCTGAATGGTCTATTCCTGTTTCTACTTCTCATGTTCATATTCTTAGTTTGAATTCATTCTTTGAATGAAACCAATCAGAAAATCACCTCATTTACCTCAAACAGTCACAAATTTAAAGGAATATTTTCTTCTGGAAGAAAAGCATTTACAAAACCATTGCCACGTTGGGATAGCCATGATGCGGAGATACCAGTGTTGGACTGGGGTGGACAAAGTCAGAACTCACACGACACCAGGTTACAGTCCAACAGGTTTATTTGAATTCGCAAGCTTTTGTAGCACTGCTCCTTCATCAGGTGAAGTCATGTGAGTTCTAATGTTGGGATAGAGAAAGAAGGTAAGTGTGAGGCTCAAATTTCACGATCTCAATGCATCCAAAAGTACTTCAGAGCCAATAACTTGCTGTTGAGATGTAGTCACTATTATAATGTAAGAAATGTGTCAGCCAATATGAACAAGGAAAGATCCCACTCAGCAACAAGTGAATTAAAAGATAATCCGTCTTTCAGTGATGGTTGTGGCCAGGATACCTTGCAGAATTCCCCTGCACTTCTTCAAAATAGTGTCCAGGATCTTTAACATACTAACCTGAGAGGCTGGACACAGCCTCAGTAGAAAAATTACTTCACTGACAGTACAACACTCCCTCAGTACTGCATGGAAGACCTGTACAGCGTTTTCACTGCAATTGTGTCAGACACAAGGAGTGATTAATGTCATAAGTGCACAAATTTGGATATTTTTCAAAAAAATGTCCTGAGTGTTTTTTTTTCAGATGATGACAGCTCCCTTTAAAATGCCTTGTAGACCAAAACTCAGTTGGGCATGCAACACAACAGTAGTCAGCAAGTCTGATATAATTCGAAAAATAATTACACTTTTAAACAGGCCTGAAAGTCGCATTCTACACTGGCGTCTTTGAAACTGTTGATACATTGTTATATTGAAAATTACAGGAAACTCAATGCAAGGCTGGATTGCCAAATTGTCCCTGTGGAGGTTTTGTCATCAAGGACCCTATTGTATTATTGTCCTCCAGTCAGGTAGAACTCCTTATGGGAAAAGAAAATTACTCCCTTGATAGGACAGAAAGCTTTTTTTTTTCTGGGAGGAGGGGAGAACGGGTTGGGGTGTTGAATTTTGTACTCAATTTAGTGAAGGAAGCTGTTTCCTGGGGAAGCACATTGTGACATTAAAGCACTTATTGACTATCCTGGTAGAGTAAAGGAGACACAAAGCAAAGCTAGTTACACCCTGCTACACCTAACTCTCATCAGTACCTTTCTGTTGTCAGGATCATTTTACATTGGTTCACAAGAGATACCTTGGGCGTCCTCTGGGTGAACTCATTGCTAATTTAGGACTGTTTTAGAGCTATTTCCATTTGAATATGTGTCACCAATGTTGTTCACCCACTTTTCACACAGCCAGGGTGACAGCTCTCCTGGGTTCAGGCTGGGTCTGAAACCAAATCCTGAATGACTGATAACAGAAACAGAAATTGCTGGAGAAACACAGCAAGTCTGGCAACATCTGTTAATGTTTCGAGTCCAGTGGCCATTCTATAGTACTGACAGTATCTAGGAAAATGTGGTATATATGCTGAAGACAGGGGTTTGGGGTTGAGGCGGGCAGGGGGAAGATGTGTAAAGGAGCAAGCAATAGGTGGAGATGGAGCCCAGAGAGGGAGGACAACAGTTAGGCAAAGATAGGGATGGCTAATGGTAAGCAAGGGAGGAAGAGAAACTGATAATGAGGACAGTGAATAAGTGAAACTGAGCTCACTATTCTGAGAGCAGCCCATGTCATGACAGGGCCTGAGGTACGAGAAGGGTAAAGGAGATGGAAAAAGGTACTTAGACCTGAAAATTATTGAAGTCGAAATTGAGTCCTGAAGACTGCATGGTCCCCAAGTGGAAAATGATATGCTGTTCTTCCAGCTTGCGCCGAGCTTTGCTGGAACACTGCAACAAGCCTGAGGCATTGGCCAGGGAGCATGGTGTTGTGTTGAAGTAACAGGCAACTGGAAGTTCTGGTCATTTTTGTGGACAAAACATAGGCTTTCCTGTAAGTTAGGATTTTTCTATCTTGTGTGTGTGTGTGTGTGTGTGTGTGTGTGTGTGTGTATGTTTGTGTGCGTGTCTTTGTGTGTGTGTGTTTGTGTGCGCGCGCGCGCGCGCGCGTGTGTGTGTGTGTGCCTATGTTGTAATCTGGTCTGGTGTATCTTCCCAATGAGAGTGTTCTAACTCTGCCTACACTGTACTATTTATACTCCTGGATGTGCAGCGCAGTATCATTCTTGCAAGGTTGACGCAGGGTCCTGGAGACCTTACACAGTACATATCTTTCCTTAAAAATGCTACACAACTCAACAAGATCATGGCTGACATGAAATTTGCCTCAACATCAATTTCCCCGCTGTTCCCAGAACCCTGGATTCTGATATAGTTCAAGAATCCATTTGACCCAGCCTTGAATAAATTGATCACAGACAACACAGCTCTCTGGGATAGAAAGTTCTATTGTTTCATTACCCTCTGAAAGAAGCAATGCCTCCTCAGCTCCATCTTAAATGGGCTCTACACCCTAGTTGTTGTCTCTCATACAATGTGAAACATCCTTTCAGTCTCTTCCCTGTCAAGACCCTTTAGAATTTCCTAACGCAAGACCCCTAACCTGTCCTTCCTCCCACCTATCCCCTCCTCCCACCTCAAGCCCCACCCCCATCTCCTACCTACTAACCTCATCCCACCCCCTTGACCTGTCCGTCCTCCCTGGACTGACCTACCTCCTCCCTACCTCCCCACCTACGCTCACCTTTACTGGCTCTATCCCTGCCTCTTTGACCAGTCTGTTTCCTCTCCACCTATCTTCTCCTCTATCCATCTTCTATCTGCCTCCCCCTCTCTCCCTATTTATTTCAGAACCCCCTTCCCCTCCCCCATTTCTGAAGAAGGGTCCAGGCCCGAAACGTCAGCCTTTCTGCTCCTCTGATGCTGCTTGGCCTGCTGTGTTCATCCAGCTCTACACCATGTTATCTCAGATTCTCCAGCATCTGCAGTTCCTACTATCTCTGAAACCCTTTGGAATCTTACTGGTTTTAAGAAGAATGTTTCTCATTATTCTAAATTCCAATAATTAGGTCCAATACAATCAATTTTTCTTCTTCAGTCCTGAAATCAATCCAGTGAATGATCACTGAATTATCTCCAATGCAAGTCCATGCCTCCTCAGTTAAGGAGGCTAAAACTGACACCATAACCTGGGTGCTATCTAACCAACACTGTGTAGAGAACAGAAATTGCTGGAGAAACTCAGTAGCTCTGGCAGCATCTATGGACAGAAAGCAGCGTTAATGTTTAAAACCAGTGACCTTTCTCCACAACACTCTGTACGGTTGCACCAAGGCTTCCCTATTTGTACACTTTACCCCTCTGCAATAAGGGCCAATATTCAGCTTGTCTTCCTAATTTCTGACAAATGTACCAATGAGGTTAAGTGGCTTTGCATGATATTAGTTATAAAAAGGAGAAGTAGTCAAATGAAATCCCTCTGTCCTTCATTTCAAGAAAGACATTAAACTAAAGGTAACGCAGTCGGTGTTAAAATTAAACAGAGAACTGTTGTACAAACACATTAATCCAGTGTATCTTAAATTATTTCACATACTGACCCCAGTTTGAAGCTTGCAAACTGTCCTCAACCCTGTGTGAGGTGGGGGAGAAGAGCTGTGAGACCCATGGACTGGCCAGGGTGATGGGAGGAGTGGGGAGAAGAGACCTGTGGGAAGTGGTGGGTTAGAGAGGGCCTTCGAGAGTAGGTGCCAGTTATTGCAGGGTGTAGCTGCTACAACTCAGTCAGTGGTCTATGGTAGGCCATTCAGGGTCCTGGGTTCCCACTTTGGCAAAGGCCCGCATTAACCCATTCATCGCTGACATCATGCAGGATCTTCTTTGCTCCTGAAGGGTCATCCACTCAACAAGCTTAGTAAAGTCGGGAGACAGAAACCATTTCAATGATATCTGATTGTGACTTCATCCCATCTTGAAGTAATGTTATCTGATGTTTACAACACAGACTGGTACAACTGGATCCATCCCCTGCCACCATTAATAACTGTTCCAAACACAAATGGCTGGTGCTGATTTAATTTTACAGTTTTCCATCCTTAACTAATTACAGGCATTCACTCTGAATCTCTCATCTGATGCTGGCAACCTGTAATTCAATCTAAAAGAGGGACAGGTAACCATCTATAAAATTCTGGGATGTTTAACAATAATTAAACTCAGGTGGGACTAGGTTTAATACTGCTGCAGGAAATGTGGGTTCCTAAATTCAAAAGCATCTTTATGTACTTTTTTTCTAACCAGATTTGAAATGATTGTTCAGTAATGGCAGGGTTTATTAAAGAGTACATTCTTCACTGCGCTAAGGCTGAAAGGCTTTGTGGTTGAAATGCAGCCTGTCTAGACAAAATATTTATCAAATCAACATACGCTAAGTATTGTGGGATCAAGACACCAGCTGCAGGTACCTTTAAAAGAATTTAAACACTTGGGAAATCTAATTATTGTTTATAAGCTTGGAGGAAGGTTCCCTGAAAGCCGACAACTACCTGTGCAAGGCAAGTCCAACTACATAAGGCAGTTAAAGTTACTTTGGTCTTACTTTTGGGCCCAGCTTTAAAATAGCACATGCTTCTACAAGGAGGCCTGAGGCCCTCTTCTGAAATTAGGCCTGAAGCCTCTATTGTACCTTCAGGTCTCCTCAGTCAGCTTGTCCCACAAGGAAACCGGATTCCAAACTCTAGATAACACCCCTCAGGTAGGATTTAAGAGGGGGAATTGGATCAGTCATCTAGGTGGATCATCATCATCAGGATGGAGTGATGCTACTCCTCTTGGTTGCTCAACGTCTTCTAAAAAATAACATTCTTTACGTGCATACCGTAGATGTGGATGGGCCACTCAATTAAAAATGTCAAGGTGATGGGATGGAGGGGATTATGTCCCAAAATCTGTCCCAAGTGTTAAGAACGAACCTACCATTGGAGTCCTTTGTTAAGTTATCATGGCTCTCATTATAATAGTTAAAGAGTCTAATGTCTACATTGGCCTGCATTGAATTTCCATTTTTATTCTGTTCATTTGAACTATGTAAGCCAGCGATCTATGAATATTATGGCATTGGGAGGCTTTGGCCTTGTGGTGTCATTGTTAAACTATTAATCCAGAGTCCCGTGGGTTTAAATCCTGCCAAGGAAGATAGTGGAATTTGAATTCAGTTCAAAAAGTTCAGAACTAAGAGCCCAATGATGACCTTGAAATGGTTGTCAATTTTCAGGGGAATAAAAAAGCCAATTGGTTCCATAAGACCGTAAGAAATAGGAACGGGAGTCGGCCATTCAGCCCTTGAGCCTGTTCTATCATTTGATAAGATCATGGATGATCTGACATTCCTCGTAACCACTTTCCTGCATGTTCTCTGAAAGCCTTGATTCCCTATTGATCAAAAACCTATCTATTTTAGCCTTAAATATACACAAGGACTCTGCCCCAACCGCTCTCTGTGGCAAGGTGTTCAAAAGACTCACAACACTCTGACAGAAGAAATCCCTCCTCATCTCAGTCTTAAATTGGCACCCCCTTATTCTGAGACTATGCCCCGCTGGTCCTAGACTTTCTCATGAGTTGAAACGTCTTCTCAGCATTCATGGAGGAGCTCAGCTCCGAGTTCCCATCACACCAAACCTGCCTTCTCCACAGTCTCTGCTGCAACTCCCTATCACATTCCAGACACAGAGGGAACGTGTGTTGGTCGCAGCCTTTGTGTGGTCAAGTTATCTATTCTTTGACCTTCCTCAAGAGGATGCAATAAAGTTCTCTAGTAAATCTAGGAGCAACACTGTGCTCTCATCTGCATGCACCTCCATAGCCTTGCTGCATGATATATAAACCTCCACTGTCTTTTCACAAAAGGCTGTCATCTCTTCCAGCTTTTGCCTACTGTCTTTCTGCTTCCCGCTCTGATCCAATGCCAGTTCTGTCACTTTTTTCTTACTCATTCATGGGATGTGCACCAGCATTCATTGCCCATGCCTCAAGAAGATGGTCGTGAGCTGACTTGAACCACTGCAGTCCATGTTCTGTAGATAGAGCCACAGTGCAGTTAATGAGGGACTTCCAGGATGTTAACCTAACAGTGAAGGAACTGTGCATAAGGAGTCAGTTAGCTGGCCGGTTGGTTTGCAATGCAGACTGATGCCGGTAGCATGGGTTCAATTCCTGCACAAGCTGAGGTTATCATAGTAGGATTCTCCTTCTCAACCTCTCTCATTGCCTAAGGTGTGGTGACCCCTCAGATTGAACTATACTAGTCATTTCTCTCTCTAATGAGGAAGCTGTCCTCTATACAAAAACTTTGCCTTAGCTCCTTTTTTTTAATTCCTTCCCACTTTGAATAAAGGTGTTACATTGGCTGTTTTTCAACTCTTGCTCTTGCAGGTGGTGGAAGCCATAGATACAGGAAGTGCTGCCAAAGGAACACTGTGCATATGATGCCTTCATTGCCAACATATTACTGACTGTCTAGGACACTAAGACAAAATCTGCTGAGAAAGCATCTGTGAACAGAAACAAAGATAACATTTCAAGGGGAATCATTGTTTCATCAGAAATGTTTTCTTGCTCGACCTGAAACATTGACTTCATTTCTCTCTGCAGAAGCTGCCAAACCTGCTCAGCTTTACCAGCATTTCTTTTTGTTTTCGATTAAAAAGAAGACATTCATTTATAATAATACATAATCTTAAATGTCAGCGTCTGACTAGATCAAAGGTAATAATTCATTCAATTTGCAGAATTTGATTTTTTAAATGTAATATGAATGACGCAGTACCTCAACTGAAAGATCTACTCAGAGTTCAAATTTCAGTCATGGCTCTTCATGTCGCTGAAAAAATTAATTTTCAACATTCAGATTTTTGGGGATTTCGAGACTGGAATGCAGAATTTGTTTCTTTTTATTTCCTTCGCTGCAGCCTCTCTGCCCATTTTATGAAAACATTTCGATTCAAAAGTGTGATGCAGCTCGATGAACAAATTTTCGTCGTATTGAATCATTAGTGGCTATCTCCTCCCAGTCACTCCTCATGGTAGGGGAGACTAAAGCTGAAGGACCTAGGTTTAAGGTGAGAGGGGGAAAGGTACAAAAGATCCAGAGGGGGCAGTTTTTTTTTCACACAGAGGGTGGTGAGTGTCTGGAATAGGCTGTCAGAGATAGTGGTGGAGGTGAGTACGATTTTGTCATTTAAGAAACAATTGGACAGGTACATGGATGGAACAGGTATGGAAGGATATGGACCAAATACAGACAAATGGGACTAGATTAATTGTGAAAACTGACCGGCATTGACAAGTTGAGCCGAAGGGCCTGTTTCCATACTATAAACCTCTATCACCCTATGACTATGACTAATATCAACACTGCCACTCTTCAAGGAGAGCTCCAGAGTATCTTTGTGGCATTTTCTTTGTCTTGTCCTGGAGGACTTGCCATTTGTGAGTTCAGAAAACAGGACCTGGTGGGAGAGATATGTTCCAACCGCACAGTGTCTGGTCCATTGAAACAGGCTCTGTAAAAGTTTTGCCTGAATGCCTGTAGAGTTGGCTTCATTGAGGATCGAGCATTTATTCAATGGTCTTCCCACTGCATCTGAAGAAGGTGGCAAAGGTATTGTTGGTGGAATTTCTCCGGAGTTTTTTACATGACTTGTGGAGGTCTGTGTTATCAAATGCTTGTTGCTGTAGTATTTAGAAGGTTGAACTGGCACAACTGATCCAATGTCGGATCTCCTTATCGATGTTGATCATTTGAAAGAGATAGCTGCCAAAGAATAAGAAGTGCTCGGCATATTCCTGCATCTGTCCTTTGACGCATTTTGGAAGTGGAATATTTAACTGACCTGGCTGATGTATGAGTTTCATTTTGACAAGATTCAAGGACAGCTTTCTTTTATGCGCAATTGCAGAGATCGGGAGCAGCTTGCAAATACGGTGCGGAAGGCACAATGACTCACTTTGATGGCCCAATATCAGCCACAACCCTCCGAATTGCTCTTCTTCCCCAATCCCAGAACTTATTTCTTGTGAAATGGAAAGAGAAAATGGTGAAAATATTAAGCAAAGCAGAATGAAGAAGAAAATGGATCGAGAAGCAAAGCAGGTCAGAGATGTTGAAAGAACAAAACCTGAAACATTAACTCTGTTTTTCTCTCTTCACAAAAGCTGCCAAGCCTGCTGAATTTCTCCAACATTTTCAGTTCTTATTTCAGATTTCTGTCATGTTCACTATTTTGTGTTTGCTCACTGCTCTTATCTTGTAATCAAAGATTATAAGCATTCAAAGCCAATTATGGGCCAATTCTTGCCGATGTGAAGACAAAGGCAAGTAACATACCTCAGTAAGGTAACACACTGGAATTCAAGTTCTGCTACTCCTGAAGTCATCACAAAATTTTAAAGTTTTCAGAAAAAAATACACAAAATCCCCACAAACTACCTGATTTTCAGAATGTTGTTTGATATGTAGATTGATAGAAAGCACAAACCAGGTTTCTGGACTAACAAGAGTCACTATTTATTACTGGTCATTAGATTATAACTATAGGTAAGCAGTTATATTAACATAAGTAAATGCTACACATTAAAACTCTAAACCCCTTATAAATCCCCCATATACACAAAGACAGAAAAAAAGCACATTGGCAGAGAGAAAACCAGTAAAACAGTTCCATAGTATTTGCTCGCAAAATCTGTTGGGTTAGTTCTAGTTAATCTGAAAATTTCTCTTCTTCCTTCCTCTTTCTGAATGCTTCACTTGTTTGCAAGTGGCACAGGGTGGATATCTCACATAGGAAGGGTCTCTGACTTATCCAATTCAAAATCATTACTTGCAGCATCTGCTTAAGGAAGAACAAGTTGGTTTTCTTCAGGTTTAAAGTGGCTTACTGCCTAGAACTGAGGGGCTGCTGCAGACCTGCTGGTTTTTCTTCTGATGTGACAAAGCTTCTCTTTGCCTTGTTCACAACTGAAGCTGTTCAGCGAACTCACAGCCAACCAGTTTGTTGTTGGCCAACAGAGGAACTTTGTTATTGATAACAAACCAAATCAGCTTCACTTGTAAATAACCCCTTGGCTCCAGTTCATCTGCACACTGCTAAGGCCCACAGTTACACAAAAAGAGTTCACAAGAGGTATGAAATTCCTTAGTTTCAAACAATCTGCCATCCTTGTAAATCCCTGGTTTTTATAACAGTTCTTTCTCATGTCAAGAGACAACAAGGTGCAGAACTGGATGAACACAGCAGGCCAAGCAGCATGATAGGAGCAGAAAGGCTGACGTTTCGGGCCTAGATCCTTCATCAGAA